>NC_085875.1:29940277-29947777 GCF_034702125.1 Engraulis encrasicolus
ATCGAGAGCGACAGAAATATAAAGTGGGTCAGGGATGGAATGTAATTACTCTGCATGTGTGTGTGAGCATGTTTGTGTCTGAAGAACGTGTGTGTGTGCGTGTGCGTGTGCGTGTGCGTGTGTGTGTGTGTGTGTGTGTGTGTGTGTGTGTGTGTGTGTGTGTGTGTGTGTGTGAGAGAGAGAGAGAGAGCGCATGTGTGAGAGAGAGAGAGAGAGAGAGAGAGAGAGAGAGAGAGAGAGAGAGAGCATGTGCATGTCAGAAGTGTGTGTGTGTGTGTGTGCGCGCGAATGTCAGAATTGTGTGTGTGTGTGTGTGTGTGTTTGTGTGAGCCTACCTTCTGATTGCCGTAGCCCTCAGTGCTCATATTGAAGTCTTGGCACTGTAGCGATAGAGGTCCCCCTCTGAGGGTTAGCATAGCCATGCTCTTTTAAGTTAGTCCATGAAGCGCACTCGGCCCATCCCACACACCTACACGGTTCACTCAGGCTCACATCATCATCTGGGACTCTGTGTGTGTGTGTCTGTGTGTGTGTGTCTGTGTGTCTGTGTGTGTGTGTGTGTGTGTGTGTGTGTGTGTGTGTGTGTGTGTGTGTGTGTGTGTGTCTGTGTGTGTGTGTCTGTGTGTCTGTGTGTGTGTGTGTGAATGTGTGTGCCTGAATATGTGTATAGGTGTACTGTAAGTGTGTGCATGTGTGTCCACTCTCTCTGACTTCATGCCTCCCCCTCTCTCTCTTCCCCGTTGCAGAGCGTCCCAAAGCCCATCGCTCTGGAGCCTTGCTACGGTAACAAGGCAGCCGTCCTGTCAATCTTCATCCGGTTACCGCGGGGATCCGGAGGACTCCCGCCCCCTGGCCAGTCAGGTAAGAGAGAGAGAATTGAGGCGTCTCCGTGGGTAGCCTAGCACCTGACCTTGACAAGTCAAAACAGCCACAAGTTTGTAATGCATTAGATTCCATCTTTTGAAGAAAAAACTTTCTCACAAGGATGTTGTTGCAAAATAATTGTATGTATGTATTATTGTAATATAATGTAATAATATATGAGATAATATAATATAAATTAATATAAATACATAATAGAATGTACATAACATTATAATATGTATTATCGATATTTGTAGTTATTTGTAGTTTTGGGTATGGTGCGCACATCCAGAAACACTTGTTGCAGGTGCCAGACAAAAGTGTCAGACAGTTGTAGCTCTGCACACTGCCAATAAGCTCAGAAAAATAAACTTAATTATTTAAAAGGCAATGTTTCGATCCATATGCTTATGCCTGATGAAGATCCAGGGGGATCGAAACTTTGCTTTTTAAATAATAAAGTTGGGTTTTTTTGGAGCTTATTGACAGCGTGCAGACCTACCTTCAACTGATGTTCGTCATTTGACATATTGTAATATCATATTCTACATAATATATACTACACATTAGGATACAATATACATAATAGTCAGTGTTGTGTTCTCGTTGCCTGGCGTGGCATGGTAATTCAAGCTCATTGCTGGGCTTTCATAGACTTATTGTCAGTCTATGACTCACGCATCGCCAGACTCTAAATGTGTGACGTGTAAATGGGATCTGGAATAGCAGGCTTGAGTACCCCTCTCAGACTCATAGGAAGCAAAGTGGGCGCGACAATGGTGCACTCGTTAGTCACATGTTCAAGATGTATGGAAGGACATGTCTAGAAAATGGGCAGTGAATAAAACCGAGACGGAGGCTGGTGGCTTTAAAAAATCGTAATCTTCTGCAGCCATGGACAGGACCGTAACCAGATATTTTCAAATACAGAGGTCAAATACTGCATGCTGTACTGCATGCTGTACATTTAGAATGTTTCAAACACTTCAGTCAAACTCTTAAGTTTGTTTTCATTAATCACTGCCTTGAGGATAAATGGGGGTAGTGTATATAGACTGAATTTATCATTGTTGATCATATATCGTTTTTCATCAATAGATACATTTTACATTTCTGAAAAAAATACAGAGGACATGAGCTCTGTGTCCTCAATGGTAGTTACGTTCATGGCCATGGACATTGAATGCTATTTTACGAGTGGGATTTGAATGTTTTACAGCATGGTTTATGCCTATCTGACTCGCTCAGAAAATTGACTGACCACCGACTACACACAGACACACTCACACACCCTTATAGACTCACATACACACGTACACACGTCGTTGTAAAGGAAGGACACATGCTTTTGTAGAAAAATGTAAATGAGTTTCGGGAGTTTGACTCAAGGCATGTGCTCACCTTTTAGGTGTTTAAATGGCTGTGTGTGCGTGCGTGCGCGTGCGTGCGTGTGTGTGTGTGTGTGTGTGTGTGTGTGTGTGTGTGTGTGTGTGTGTGTGTGTGTGTGTGTGTGTGTGTGTGTGTGTGTGTGTGTGTGCGCGTGTGCGCGTGCGTGCGTGTGTGTGTGTGTGTGTCTCTGTGCGTGTGTGTGCGTACATGTGTCAGAGGTGATTTCAAGGTGCATATTAAAAGATGATAAGATGATGTGTGTGTGAATGCATATGCAAATGTATAATAATTCATATTTCCACCGTCACTCTTCTCTCCTCACCATTCCTGTTGCCTCTTCTGTCTTTCTATGTCACTGACTCACTCTCTTTCTCTCTCCCTCTGTATTATCCTTTTTTCTCTCTCTCGCTCTGTCCATCTTTATTCTTTTTGTCTTTCTATTCCTTCTCTGTGCCTCTTCCTCTCTCTCTTTTGCTTGCTCTGTCCATCTCTCTCTCTCTCTCTGTCTCTCTCTCTCTCTCTCTCTCTCTCTCTCTCTCTCTCTCTCTCTCTCTCTCCTCACCATTCCTGTTTCCTCTTCTCATTTGCCCTCCATCCTCTCTTGTCCTTCACCACCTCCTGGCTAGAGCTTAGATCGAGCCTAAAGAATCAAACCCGACCCTACCGAAGCTCGCGCTCATTGAGCCCTGACCGGACCGGCCCGGCCCGTCACATTAACTGTAAATTATGAGCCCGAGACCGATTTAAGCCCGACCATTTCTTAATATTGTGGACCGTTATAGCTGAGGTTGTCAACTACAGTTTTAAGCTGTTTTAAGTGAACCAAACAAATTTGTTAACATTTATCTTGATAAACAATGCCACAACGACGACTAGTGTAGCATATGTGTGTTTAAAAGCATCCAGGTGAATCAAAAACGGCAGACAATAAGCGGAACATTAATGTCCGTTTGTTGGCTAGCCTACTATCTTCATGCTGTAAACTGATCTCAAACTTCTTTACTTTTCTCATGTCTTATACCTCTGTCCTCGGTCATTTTGATGATGACCACTACTGGATTGTAAAGGCAGATTGCAAAATATAGATTTTGCGTCGCTTGTCAGTTGATGGTTAACTTATTTAAACTGGAGAATTGTCAGTGGTATTTTAAGTCAGACGCAAGTGGAGGCGGAACATCGAGTTCTGACACGGGAGATATGCGAGTGTCTAAAGTCTCACAAGACCACAGCGACATCTCCGACTAAATTCTTTTTTTTTAAAATCATGGCCAAATGCATATGAGACTCCGTTTGTTACTCGCCAAAGTCGATTTATAGGTGCCCCGACGCCTGTCAATGTCAAGCCTTGACACACACACGCACGCGCACTCGCCAGTCAATTCAGCACAGCAGTATTACGCTTGCCTGTGGAGGAAAACTGTGCATGCTGCCTTTTGCAATTTCGTAGTCTGACTTGTGCAACTTTGTAGCTTCACATAAAGAATAGTGTTTAGAATATTTAGTCTAACTAGAAATGCATTCTCACAGAAAATGCTGGAAGCGGGCTTGCCTTTTGGGGCAGAGATGAAACAAAGTACTATTGAGAAAACAAAGCTAAAAGAAATCTTGGAAAAACTCCATCCACCCAGTCAGAAGTTATGGGCCAAACAATTCAGCCATCTTGGATTCAGCCATCTTGAAAGTGTTGTAGCTCTGCGTTTTGGGGATATACTAAATGACATAGATGGTATTTTAAGTTGGCTAAGGAACACTGCATATGATATAATTTTGAAAATCAACATGGCTTCGAGCGGGATTAGAACTCACAACCTCCATATCTGTAATCCAACCCCTTTGCCATTGATATTAAATGACATACAATACATGATATTTGAAGTTGGCTAAGGAACACTGCATATGATATCATTTTGAAAATCAACATGGCTTCGACTGGGGTTCGAACCTCCAACCCCCATATCCCTAATTCAGCACATTTGCCATTCATACTAAATGACATACATGGCATTTTAAGTTGGCCAAGGAACACTGCATATGATATACTTTTGAAAATCAACATGGCTTTGACTGGGATTCGAACCCCCAACCTCCATATCTGTAATCCAGCACATTTGCCATGCATACTAAATGACATACATGGCACTTTAAGTTGGCCAAGGAACACTGCATATGATGTAATTTTGAAAAACAACATGGCTTTGACTGGGTTTCGAACCCCCAACCTCAATATCTGTAATTCAGCACATTTGCCATCCATACTAAATGATATACATGTATGGCATTTTAAGTCGGCCAAGGAACGCTGCATATGATATAATTTAGAAAATCAACATTGCTTCGTGTGGGTTTCGAACCCTCAACCTCCATATCTCTAATGCAGCAGCATGCATTACCACTAAGCCAAGCAGCTAATTGTCATGCATAGTCCAGCAAGACTATATTACATTGCATTGCAGAGCTGAACAATGGACTTCTAGAATGCTTGCTCGCACCTGCTCGTTAAGAATGGAATCTTGAGACAGTGACAGTTGAAATGGAATCCTTCACTGGCTGCACCTGTTGTGATTGACTGAAAGACAGTTAGTATTGAGCCTTTAACAGGGGAGAAAATGAGAATGAGTTTTTTGTCTTTACAACATCGTTGTAAAAAAACTAAAAGGAGTTGGCACGTGTCCTTTTCACAGATCGGAGTCATGCTTGTGATGTCTCTAACAGTCTTTGAATGAAGTTTATAGGTTAAATTTGTCAGGCACAAATGGACCTCCGTGTGGGACATGCGCTGATCTCTTGAAAAATGCACTTTTCCAAAGACTGGGATTCTCCATAGAGCCAGGTCTGTTTTTTTTACAAACCTGCCATTTAAAAAGTATTGGGAGTTGGGAGATGAAACTTTGACAATTTGGAGACATCCCATAGAGCTCGCTAACAACGCGTCAACTAAACTTCTAGGTGAAAGTGTTGATGTTTTATGACCGAAAAAGCCTCCTACACTCTAATCTCTAGAGTGGCGGAATTTTGGTTCATGGAGGTTCCACCACTATTTTCAATGGGGACCCAGGCTTTCACAAAATCGCCAAAAACGGGAAAACGACAAGAGACACGGAGAAGCCTATAACTGTACGCGATCTCCAAGCCGAGCCGGTCGTTTTAGTGTTTGAACGGTGTCTCTATCTCGAAAGGCCTAGGAGGAGATCCATTTTCTATTTTACTGCTGCCCTGCACAAGACCAATAATAAAAACAGGAAGAAACAGGACTTAGAGATTACTATAAACGGGCCTTGCTCTGCAAGGGCCATGCTCTGCATGGTCCTTGCTCCGCAAGCCCGCTTAAAAACGGGCCTTGCTCTGCAAGGGCCATGCTCTGCATGGTCCTTGCTCCGCAAGCCCGCTTAATTATGATCCAGCATAATGTTGCCCGTACCAATAAGCCCCTAAGCTAATAGTTTTTTTTTATTTAAAAAAAAAGCTTGATCGCGGCCCGGTCCGATCCGACCTGAGGATAGTGATGGAAAATACCGGACCGACCCGGCCGGCTCGGGCAGAGAATCTAAACTCTGCTCCTGGCACATGTTGCCTTACTCTTTGCCTTGTTTTGCATTCTCTTCTTTTTTATTCTCTCGTTTCATTCCCTCTCTTCCCTCCCTGGCCACCTTCCTCCCTTCTCTTTCTCTGTCCTTTCTCTCTCCTCCTCATATTGCCTTTTTCTTTTTCTCCCCATAAATCACATTTCCCTTTCTTTACCCCTTTCTGTTTTCATCCTGCCTTTCTTTCTGCCTTCTCTGTCCCTTTCTCCTTCTCCATCTCCTTCTCCTTTTCTCTCTTTTCTTACCCTCTTCATTCATCTTCTCACCTGCGTATTCTGTCTGTCTATGTCACTCACTCACTCACTCACTCTCTCTCCCTCTGTATTATCTTTTTTTCTCACACGCTCTGTCCATCTTCAATCTTTTTTTCTTTCTATTCCTTCTCTGTGCCTCCTCCTCTCTCTCATTCGCGTATTTGTATTTGTATTTGAATTTGTATTTCTTTCATTTGTTTTTAACCCATCTACTTCTGATGGAGTGTGGTTTTAACTGCATAATGTGATATGCAACGTTGTACATAAAGGATTTTATAAATTCTCTCTCTCTCTCTCTCTCTCTCTCTCTCTCTCTCTCTCTCCCCCTCTCCTCAGGTGTGGCTGTGGGCAGTGCTCTGGTGGACATCTCTCAGCAGATGTGTCTGGGCTACAAGGAGAAGTCGGGGGGCATGCGGAGCCGCAAGCAGCAGCCTCTAGCGCAGCCCGCCACCTGTATCTGACCCCACGGCACTGTAACCCCCCCCCCAACCAGAGATGAACTTTGACCCCATGATAAAAACACCAACCCCCTCCTGCACATGGACACACACACACACACACACACACACACACACACACACACAAACACCCTCCAAACAACCCCCTTCCTTCAACCCCTTTACCCCCCAGGACTGAGCCACACCACGCCACGCGGGGAGGGGCTGAAGCATTATGGGGGGCCTGGGGTAAATAAAAACAACGCAGCAAGCAGCATGGGGGGTTGGGGCCGCGGCTTCATAAGCTTGCTGTAAGCGCTATGGACAACTAGGCACAACAATATAGACAAGACAGAGTGGCGCACAGCAGAGGAATGGAGAGACTTACTAGATGGACTAGTGGACATTTGGATGGAGGGCTGGATAGATGGACGGACGGATGGATGGATGGAGTAGAGAAAAGTTGTAGAGAAAGTCATCCTCTGCGGCTTGTAGTTGACGCCATCCTCAACGGACTTGTTACACAAAGGATTTCCTCCTTCCCGGACTTCCGCCAACATCTCAGCGTAATTTATTGATATTAATTGCCGTTTTTACATTGTTTTGTTTTTATGTTCGTTTCTTTTTTTGCATCATGTTTTTTTTGTTTTTTTGTTTGTTTTTCTGTCTCAACAAGTCAGCAGCTCAAGTCAGCGCCATTTTCTACAGTGCTCTCGTTACCATGATAACCAGTAGCCACCTATGATTGCGATGACCAACTATTAGTTAGCGATCAGTACGTAACGCTAGTGATGCTAATAGTTAGCGTTAGCAATGCTAACGGTTACCCGATGCACTGCGCTCTCTAGCTCTCTCTCTCTCTGTAGGGCCACTTCTGTGTCTGTGATGGATCAATTACAATGTTCCACCTGAAGTGTGCAGCAATTGCTGCCATTGTCCTGCAGAGAGTGTTGACGGCAAAATAGCAGGCTGCTA
>NC_085875.1:29957777-29962777 GCF_034702125.1 Engraulis encrasicolus
AAATATAACATTCAAAAATTGGCATTTTTTTTGTCCAGGAGGGAAAAGGGGCAGGTGCTTTAGTACCACCTCATCCCTCTCTGCGCACATCCATGAGTACACAGCCTAGACACATGGCACAGCCACCTTTACTAGATGCAGCATGCGCTGACTGTTGCCCACAGCTACCAAACAAAAACAACCTGCTGATGCTAAACTGCTGCAACAGCTACAAACTAAGCTGCCTCTGCACTCTAGCTGGCCTACTTTGCAATACCTTTTCTGAAATGCACTGTACCACCTATTTGTGGTTAGCAACCCTGTCATACAGAACTTATGTTATAAAGCTATTGTCACCTAAATGGTAATGAGAATGCTGTAACCAGGGGCTAGCCATTTTGGGGCCCTAGGGAAAATATTAACATGAGGCCCTGAAAAGTCATTCTTGAAACATGTACACAAAATAAGGGCCTTAGAAGTCTGTGTTTTGGTGCTATTCTATTGTTTTGTCTCATATATTTTCAATTTCATAAGTGACAACTTAAGATCAGGCCTACTATTTTGTATGTTTACCACGACTGGTGTGACAGTTGGGGCCCCTATGGAGGGCTGATTTGGTCGGGGCCCTAGGTAATAGCCTAGGTTTGCCTAATGAAAAGTCTGTCTCTGGCTGTAACCTGTTTTTTATTGTTCACAACATAGAACATGTTCCCTGACTGTCTATATTGAGTCTAGTCTAAAACTAATTACCGGTAGGCCTACTCTAGTTCCATTGTCTCCAGTATATGTACGTATCCAGTTACATGGGTATTTTGGTGCCTGGATTATGCTGCATGTAAGTAATAATATGAACTCAGGTCAGGATACCACAGTAGTTCAGAGAACCATTCATTAATGTAAAATACACATGTGTTATATATGTCCATCCCAGGATAGACGTCCCCTCGTATCACCTTTGTAACCCTAAAATGCATGTGTACTTTGTGTCTAAAAATAAAGTCTATGAACAACTGAATGATCTGATTAATACATTGAATACTGGTGCAGACGCTGAAATGGGGAAGTTAATTGGTTAAACTTGGCTTGGTGTGCTGGACCTCGGTCTCTTCCATACATCCAATCTCAGCCATCAGATCATTGCTCTTCTCACCTGGAGAAATAGAAAGATATACTTAAATGACAATTTTTTATCCCAAACAACCAAGTTTTTCCACAATTGAATTGGTTGAATTGGTTACTGTCCCTGCAGCATTGTGGGGCTAAGTGCCTTGCTCAAGGGCACTTCAGCCATGATGGAGATGAGGAGAGAGGTAAGGATGGGTTTCGCACCTGCCACAATATCAAGACCACCTCCCTAACCATTAGGCCTCTGATGTCTCATTTTGGAAGGCAGACAATTTTGTGAAAACATTAAGTGTTACACTTAACATTAATTACAAGGACAACATGAAGGCTGGGTAGGCCTGTGCATGTTATGGATAATGTGACTGGCATTTCATGACAGCATCCTATGAAGAGTAAGCCTACTATAGGAAATTCGGCGCTAGAGATGTGTACACATGGTTTACTTTTACATTTAAATCATAACACTGAACTTCATAGCATTTCTTTTCTACTAAGAGCACAAAAAAATGCCGTGTTTATGTACACGCGTCACACAGCCCTCAATATCTCAGCATAACAATATCTTAGCATAGCGCCAGTTGCTGCTATGGCATAGCTAGGTAGAACATAGCTCTGCATCATTGATGCTTTCTTATGGAAAACATCTTGAATTGAAAAGTCATCTACATGACACCTTACACTTTAATTGCCTATATTTTACGTATTAAGAGGTTACAGTGTAAAACAAATGTTGAAAGACACTTACCAGGTGCTAGCTATTCGGTGAGTAGTTGGAAGTTTTTTTCCGGATGGATCCACCTCAGCTTCCTTCTTTTATTTTTAGGTATCCAGTGTTACCCTATCTGCATGTGCAATCCTCAGCACAACGGGTGTTTCTGCTGTTTAGTTATCAGTGATATGAGTAAGGTTTGGTTACGAGTTGCCAAGATGCTCCATTCATAATGTTTATCAATTTTGACTCGTCAAAAGTGGGCGTGGCTAAGCGGCGGGTAGTCAGGGTGACGTAAGCCTGCCCTGTTTTTTCGATTGGCCAGGCTTAGCCATTTTGTTATTTTCATAAACTACAACAATCAAACGAAATAAAACATTTCTTTCACATTAACACGACCAGGAAAACATATTATGAACTGTTATAAGACATAATCATGCAAGAAGGTTTAAAAAAATTGGCATGGCCTCTTTAAGACTCTTAGCACTGTCATAGCGATGTTGTTACGCCTTTTCAGCAAATAGTGAATAGGAACTGCATGAAAGGACTACTAATGTATCTCTACACCTTTCTATAAGATTGTGCACACCATTGTAAAGGCAGGCTACAGCACAAAGACTGACTGGAGTTCCTGTAGAAAGAAGTATTCACACTTGAAATCATTCTATTTTTTTTCAGAGTAGCGTGTCCATCATGTGTCTTCTTGTTCTGTCCAAAAGGAACATTAGGAGTGCAGCTGCGTGCTTATGTAACCCTCAGGGCCGTGAATTTGCCACCACGGCACTGGGAGTCACAGCACGACACCGCTGGATTAAAGGACCAGTCCGATAGCCCAGCACTACCGATACCGTATGAGGCTTTGGGAGGGAGGTTTTACTTACGTTCCATGCCACACTCTGCTAGTTGGCCTCCGTTACACTTGGCCTAACAGTGGGCTGTGACTCCCATTGACGTGGTGGCGAGTCTGTGGCCCCGAGGGGGACACAGTGCACAGTAATGCGTCAGGTTACACTGGTGCCGTTTAGGGGGGTGCCTGTACAGCCAAGTCATCAGGGGCTGGATCAAAGGTGCATCAAATCAAAAGAAAAGGTGCAGAAAAAGTAAAGGAATAACCTCACACTGATGCTGTTTCCAGTTTTATTGCATTTCAACCTGTGCGTCTGGTTGTGTCATGTTCTTGTTCTGCGCCGTGGATTAAATGCATTACTCTTTTTGATCAGTGTTTTGTTGTGTAAGGCCAACATGACAAAATCAGTGGGCTGTGATGTACGAGATTCCACTCCCTTCACTTTTGATGACGGCTCAATCGGAGTATGGGCAATTAAAACACCTTGGCAAGACTTCAGTCAGACACCTCTGTACTACAATTACTTCAAATGAATTCATTGTCCAAGATAAACCTATGGGGAAACTTCAGCTGTAAAGTAAACTACAAGCTCCCTTTTTTTAAAATTTCAACGGCGTAAATTGACAAAAGAAGCCAAGCAAAATGTTTTGGATGATGAGTCTGCAAAAACCTGTTGATATCTACTACAGTTTGTGCGCTGGGCAGCCCTAGTTCCTTTGTCTTCTTTATTACTAGCTCAGCATGCCTCGACTTCCTCTTTTTCAAAGGAACAGCAGCTTCAAAGGGAATCGCTAACTCATTTAAACTAACAAAGCGCTCTCACTCTGTACAATAGTACACTTCAGAACTTAGAGTCATCTTCCAATATTAGGCAGCAATCTACTATGTCTTCATTCTCCTCCATTTTGCCAGTGCTGTTTGAGTCGACTGTCAGTTTGTTGACAGCGAGTTCAAACTCTTTTCCCTCCAACTATGTTGCTGTCTTAATAATCCACCGCTTTCATGAGGCAAGTCGCAGTAAAACATTTGTGTTCGTGGTTAAATATTTATTTTTTCCCCTCTATTTCATGTGGTGTTGTTGACAACAACCTCTATCAGAATTCCATTATTTATTTGATCTAAAGTTAGCAGTTAGCAGTTACTGGCAAGGAAACTGAGGAAAGCAAACAAGTGCATCTGCGTCTCACTTGCAGTGTAAAGGGTGGTTTATGCCTCGAGATCAGCGTCACTGCATCATGATGCAGTGAGCCGCGCAGTTAACGTAGTGAAGCCCCCCCCATCACGCAGGTACTCTGGGGCACCTCCCCAAAATTGTGTCTCGACGCAGGGAGCGACGGCGTGAAAGGGCGAAAATAGGTCTCTGATTGGTCCTCTCGACCAGCCTGCTCTGTCCTCGAGTCGAGAACAAGCGCTACTTCCTTGTTCTAACCTTCGTCGGTCTACGGACTGTGAGCTCTTCATTAAATAAGTTGCCCGTGCTTTGTTGTTTGATTTATTTACACGAACCGAAGACAACACATGCGCTTGCAAGTTACGACGCTGAAGTTATTTGGACAGTTGAACAGTGGTTCCGAGGTCGAGGAAACATTCCGCTTCGTCCTCGACAAATGAGCCACTTCTTTGTTCCAAACTACTACTGTGGCTGCCAGTGCGATCAAACATGCACGTGATATAAAGATTTAATGTTTCATTTTCATTCTCGTCGAGTCTGTGATGCTAAAAAAACAACCGACACGTCTAGTTTACTCTTTGTATTGAAGGCAGTTTCAGCGTGGAATGACATCGCGCAGACCGTGCTTCAAAACAGGGCATAAACAAGAATTAACTGCATCATGGCTGCGTCAAGCTCACTCTGTGGCACAAGTAGGAAGCATAACTGAGCCTTAATACCACACACATCCTACTCCTCTTTTATCTGGTAGGTTCTCCTAAAATAATGATTCCAAAATTATTTCAGTGCCGCATCAACTTGTATTAGGCACTTCAAAATTCACTTGGTGTTGAAACCACATTAAGTTTTGGAGGACAATAGTAACTCTCAGTAGCGGTTAGTTCTCAGTGATGGAGAATTCTCTCCTCATCCCACCTGCAAGGGAAGGACAAAAACATTTTTTTCCTCCACAATAAAGCTCTTTCTGAGTTTCTTTTCTGTATATATAATTGTGCTGTTTCAAGCCTTGACTGTGTTGCCTGCCTGCATGACTCAAAAATGTCACCTTTAAAATGACTAAAATCTCCACAATGAGAGCTTCATGGTGTGGCGCTAATCTTTCCCATTTTTGAAGTACTTAATTGATTACTGCCATTAGAGGAGAGAGAGAGAGAGAGAGAGAGACAGAG
>NC_085875.1:29970277-29982777 GCF_034702125.1 Engraulis encrasicolus
TGTATAATATACCTAAATCAGGCCCACCGATAGGGGGAGACAAAGGGTTATGTTGTCCCGGGCCCAGGGAAATATGGGACCCAAAATTGGGTCCCCATTACATTGCATGTATTGGATAGGGGGCCCTTTCAGATGACTTTGTCCTGGGCCCAGCAAAAGCTGTCAGCGGCCCTGCCTACAATCGTCCATAGGGAGAACACTATACACTACAATACACAATATCCAGACTGCGGGGAGCATGTAAACTCACTCGATCAATCCATATGTGGATAAATTACTTATTAGTGTGCAAATATATCTTCCCCATACCTGCCAATGTTCATAATGCTTAATGTCCGGAGCGCCAAGGAAAGCGCGAACATTGTATTAGGTGCTCATTGTCATAATTTGTGTTTCTCATTCACAACTTTGGCATTGCAATTTGGCATGGTAACTCATCTTGCTTGGTTTTACCACCAACATCAATTTCTATGCATTTGTATGTTTATGGAGGAAAGTCCACATATCTCCATGCGCCAATTGTGCCTTCCCAAGCCGCCATACCTCATCAGGAACACAGATGTATACTGTTTTAATTTATTTGTTGTGTTTTGTGTCTATAGATGTCAAAAGTAAAAGTAGAAGGAAAAAAAAAACTCTGCCAGAGTTCCCTTTTCCAGTTTCCTTTTGACACAATAAATTCACTTGTCTGCAGATTCAAATTTGTGGGTTTTCTTTTTAGGTTTTCAGTTTTCTTCAGCAACAACAAAGTGTATTGACTTCATTAGGTACAGTGGAATAACTTCTGTAACAGCTACGTACGTAATGCCATGTGTCTACTGTCATAAAGTGTTGTACGGTACTTACACCTTGAATCTACTTTTACTTTTGACACCTCTGTTTGTGCCCAATGACAGGATAAACTCTTTTTGTCAATTCGTCACTTACAGTACAGACCCTGGTGAAGTTGAAAAAAGTGCTAGAAAGTCTTACACGGTGGACCTTTGAAGGCTATAACAACCAGAAAAATGCTCTTTAAAGAGTTACGTTGGAAGTTTTGTGCTAACTTTCTATGGTGCAGTGGATTTATCCCTGGGGAACAGGAGGCTTATCCTGCAGGGGGGGGATCATCCTGTCCTGCAGGGTAATCTTTTGGCTTTGGGTGCCCCCTTGGTGCCCGTGGAGCACGGTGTATAGCACCAGGGCTGGACAAGCCATCTGGCATAGCGGGCATTTCCTGGTGGGCCCCACACCCTTGTTGGCCCCTATTTTCAGAAATGGAAAAAAATAAAATAATTAGCGGCAAAGAATTGACCCACTGGTGGGCCCCGCACCCTCGTGGGTCCCTATTTTTTTCCATTTCTGAAAATAGGGGCCCACGAGGGTGCAGGGCCCACCGGTGAGTCAGTTCTGCACCGCTAATTATGAGGGGCTCCTTTAAGCCAAAAGTGCCTGGGCCCTATTTCTCCCCCAGTCCAGCCCTGTATAGCACTAGCACTGCATTGCACTGCAGAGCCCACAGCTGCAGTAGTCAGCAACAGCTCACACCTCAGCCACCGTTTGCTTATGGGAGAGTCTGTAGGTGCTTGAGTGTGACCTGAACCTTCCCTGAATCTTTTCTCTGAACCTAGAGTCTTCTAAGTCCCTCTCCCTCATATGATTTTTTTTGTGTTCCACAGTAGTGCTATTGTTAGAACAATACATTGAATTGAATTCCATAACTGTATGGTTTAGTGATACTTCAGGTGTGTGACCGTGAGTGCAGATGTGTGTGTGTGTGTGTGTGTGTGTGAGAGTGTGTGTAGGGGGTGGGGGGTGACTTCGCGGTTGCACATTTGTGTACTTTTGTGTGTTGTGTGGAAACCTTAACTCAAAACCGTGTATTGCTTGGTGCAACTGCTCACCAAAAGTAGCGATACTAAGAAAGTCAAAAAAAAGATGAGGCGCACACGAGGCTCATTAGGACAAAACTGGAGCTACAGATGTTTCGGATCTAGTCCATTCTCAATGTCTCCAGTGACTAGGTCCGAAAGATCAGTATAGCTCCAGTTTTGTCCTACTGACTTCTCTTGTTAACTTTTTGGCCACAATATACATTTTTAACTTGAGCCTTGTGTGCGCCTCATCTTTTTTGACTTTCTGTATGTGTGTGTGCATGTGCATGTGCATGTGCATGTGCGTGTGTGTGTGCATGTGCATGTGCATGTGAGGTAGACCAAAAAAGACAGACACACATTTCCTTTCCCATTTTCTTCATAGATTATCATCTGGCAGCTTTATTTTTCCAGGAAATAACAGATACCAAATCCACACACTCATTCCCGTCCATCTTACGGACACCCAAATATGAATCTGGACTGGACAGCAGTCCATGGCGGTGGGTGGGAGGAGGGACGAGGCAAGGGAGAGGGAGGAGCTTGTTGCTATATGACAGCGCCTCTATATTTTCTTTGCACTTCCTCATGGGAAATGAAGTCTTTCTGCGAATCAGGAAATCAGAAGGGGAAGAAGATGGGGTTTGGGGTGGGGTGGTGGGGTGGTTGTTGGTTGGGATACCTGCTTACCTGTCCAATCAGTAAACCCAGAAGCTCAGGAGGATTCCGCTACATCCGACCTGTATGACCTCTGGCTCCCTTCCCCACCAAACCCCTGAGGGCATCCCAGAGGTCAACGGGGCCGTTGCCATAGAGACAGCAGCGGCAAGTGTCCAATCGTGAGCTTGTTAGGTATAACCAGAGTGGTGGGTGGAGGAGGAGTTAGGAGGAGTTGAGGGGGGAGGAGGGTGCCTCTGTCTTGGCTGTGCTTCTGAAAAAAGTCTCTGTGCTTTTTATTCCAAGTTCATCACCACAAGACGACGACAAAAGGAAAGAAAATTGAACTGCAAAGCAAAAAAAGCAGGAAAGGAGAAATTCAAGCAGGTGCTTTTCCCCCTCACACGAACGTGATACGTGAGGTCATGATGTCTTGTCTTGTCCATGATTGGTTAGCTTACCACGTATATCTCCTTTCTTTTTTGTCCTCTTTTTTTCACCAGCAGGGTATACTGGCACTCAAAAGCTTTAGCACAACCCTTCAACACAATGGAATGTATGAGTCCCTTTTCTTAAAAAACTTTTTTTCCCCTCTGTTTTTCTTGGTAAATACATTATCTTTGCAGCTCCGTCGCATTCCTCGATGTTTGTGAGCACGCTTTTCTCCCGGGGCGGTCTACTCTCCTTCTCTCTCTCTCTCTCTCTCTCTCTCTCTCTCTCTCTCTCTCTCCCTCTCCCTCTCCGCCATGTTTGAGCAATTACAGACCTGCCGAGCCGAACAAAATCTGAATGCCTCCTTCCCCAGCTCCGAGCAGACAAACACACACACGCACACACGCATGCACACACACAGACTGTCACGAAAGCATACAATCACACACACACTCTGAGGCACACACCCACACACACACTCTGAGGCACACACACACACACACACACACACACTATACACATGCGCAACAAACACACACACACACACACACACACACACACACACACACACACACACACACACACACACACACGCACGCACACACGCACGCACGCACGCACGCACGCACGCACGCACGCACGCACGCACAGAATGTCACGCACACATACAGCACACTCACACACACACACACACACACTCTGAGGCACACACTGCACAACCACATCCACACCCACACACAGGATTCCATGCACAGCCTTTACAATCAGTAGCTGTCTCAGCCGCCCAGCCGAATAAATCGCTCCGATTCAAAGTCATTGCAGCAACCCTGCAATCATTAACACACCAATTTCAACCAGTTACTGTGTGTGTGTGTGTGTGTGTGTGTGTGTGTGTGTGTGTGTGTGTGTGTGTGTGTGTGTGTGTGTGTGTGTGTGTGTGTGTGTGTGTGTGTGTGTGTTTTGTGTGTGTGTGTGTGCGTGTGTGCATGCGTGTGTGTGTGCGTGCGTGCGTGCGTGCGTGCGTGTGTATGGGCGAGCCAGGGGCGTCCTAGTCTGATGGTTTCATTCCTGGGTGGGTTCAGAGGAGCACAGTAATTGTTTGCAGTGCTATTTCAACACCAAGACAGCCAAATTGAACTCACTCTTATTTGCTCCTACTCTCTAAAGGCTTTTTTCCACATACAACCCGGCTATGCCTATGCCGTGGCATGTCGTGTCGCAATGAGTGGTGCTGTTAATCCAACTCGGTATGTGCTTCCATTACAAACCATGTTACTCGCAGTATGGTTGGAGGTACGTTTTTGGCATTGTCCCATACCATTACTTTACGTAGGCTAGTTGACTTAACATAAGGCCGACAGATACAGCATCTCTGCTATTTAACTAGGCTATAAATAGTTCCGCGATATCATATTTGGATAATACAATGTCTGCCTGCAATTTTAATATCAAAGTAACGCAGTGTCAAACTAGCAAGCATTCCAAGAGGGTTGATCTGGTGGCCGCCATGATTATGTTTTATTCACCATTGAGAACGAGCTGACGCACGGCATTCTGGGTAGTATGCAGCGAAAGACCCACTCAGCTCGGTTCGGGTGGTTTTCGAGCTGTGTCGTGCCGTTCCTGACTAATCGAAAGGAAAAAAACGGCGGCCGAGTCGTGCTGTGTTAAGCTGTACCGAGTAGATTCCAGAGTACCAGAGTTCCCAGAACGCTTAGGTTCTTCAAAGAACTTTCACGGCTAGGTTCCCCCACCATCCAACCGCATAAACTTAGAAGAACCTTCCCATTTTTACGGTGCACTGTGAATCTCCAGTCTTTTAAAAAATGGCATACTGAACTCTGTGAAACTCATGTGTGTCATGGTACCCATTCGGATAGGGTTGGGACTGGTAATGGGGGGGATGGTGGTGGTGGTGGTTTTTTTGAGTGTTGGGGGCAAAGGGTTGGTTGAAGGGTTGCATTGTGAAACTCCATAGTCTTCCTCTTCTCTTTTTCACATCCTTCCTCCTTCCTCATTGGCGATTCCATCCTCATCCTGACTCTCACCCTCACCCGTGCAAGGTCTCACTGTCACCGCCCGCGTCCCTCCCACCAACCAACACACACGTGTCACAACATTTTGTGCACAGGCAACATAAACACAGAAATGTAAGCGTGGGCGGGCGCGTTTGTGTGTGCACGTGTGTGTCTGCATAAATGTCCATGTCTAGACAAGGTTGTGTGTGTTGTTGTTGTTGTGTTGTGACAAGTTGTGAATACACTGGTGCCTCTAGGCAATACATAATAATAATATCATCTCATCACATGAAAAATAAAACATCTAAAATGATTAATGACTTTAGAAAAAGTTCATTCTGTACAGTGGATAGATTGAGAGAGAGAGAGAGAGAGAGGGGTGGCGTGGTGGCTAGAGTTCAAAACTGTCCGTCGCTGTACTGTAGAGTGAGCTGCCATTGAGTCCTACTTGTCTTGCTCTCTCTCTCTCGTTCTTGCTGTTTCTCTCTCTCTCTCTCTCTCTCCGTCTCCATCTCGCTCTCTCCCTCTCAGCCTCAAACACACACAAGCACTCATACATACATACATACATACACCCAAATATATACACCAATGCTGACAGTATTTTTGTGTGTGTGTGTGTGTGTGTGTGTGTGTGTGTGTGTGTGTGTGTGTGTGTGTGTGTGTGTGTGTGTGTGTGTGTGTGTGTGTGTGTGTGTGTGTGTGTGTGTGTGTGTGTGTGTGTGTGTGTGTGTGTGTGTTGGTGTGTGTGTTGGTGTGTGTGTGTGTGTGCTTATGTTGGTGTGTGTGTTGGTGCTTGTGTTGGTGTGTGTTTGTGTTTGTGTTTGTGTGTGTATGTGTGTGTATGTGTTTGTGTGTGTGTGCATCAGTCATGAAGGTGAATCGAATCAGACATGAAATCAAATCTCATGTCAAGATGGAGGAGGGAGAAAGTCTTTTCTTGGGGAATCAGTTCATCGTACACAGTTCCATCACACAACAACTTTTCTTTTCTTTCCTTTCCTTCCTTCACGTTTGTTTTCTTCCTGTGCTTTCTATAATCTTCATCCTTCTCTTTTTTTGTCATTCACAGGGAAATGAAAAGGCCAAAGGTCACAAACAAAGACAAGTAATGACATGAAGGAAAATGTAAATATCGTACTCCCCCCCCCCCATCTCTCTCTCTCTCACACACACACACACACACACACATACACACTCATGTCCGTTGTCCCATGCGCTTTCCCCCAGTCCACTTGGTTTGTATGGTGATGTCATCGTAGACATCCCATGATGCCCTCAGTGAAACCAGACCAGCAACAGGAAGGGGAGGGGCCAGGTGCAGATGAGGCGGTGGTAGTGGGCGGAACCAACACCATTGTTGTCCGGGAGACTTGGAGGTGACGCAGGGGATGTGTCGTCATCACCCCACAATCTATCCCTCTCGTTCAGCTGAGAGAGAGAGAGAGAGAGAGAGAGAGAGAGGCAGAGAGAGGCAGACAGAGACAGAGATAGAAGAAGAGAATGGAGATGAGGAAGAAGGAAAAAGAAGAGGATGGTTGGGAAGAAGAGATTAGAGAAAAAAACACGGAATGTCAGGTGCACAAACAGGCATACAGTATGCACAAACAATTGGCGTACATGGAAGAGTTTTTGGTAACACTTTCTATGAAGACCATATCTATTGCGCATTATGAGCATTTCTAACAAATTATAATGTGCATTATAATTACTTACAGCATATTATGACTACACTCATAATGCTTCATGATGCTTTATATTAACAGTTATGAATAACCATGAATCTAGCTCATAATGCTTTAAAAAATCCAAGGGTGTTATGAGTGCTCATGGCTGGTTATAATAAACAACAGGCTGCCTGATGGGGCTTAAACATTATGAGTACCCGGCACTGCAGTCAACTCACTACCTGAATGACTGTACAGTACATTTCTAGAATATACTGTATGTACATTTTTTTCTGTCTGCCTGGTCTCTGTCCCTCAAGGACATGCACACAGAAACAGTGTCATTGTCAGGACGTTTCCAATGGTTTAAATGTGGAAATGTTTTTCTTTTCCAACCCACAAAAAGTCCACTCATAGTGTCATCAGGACGTTCTCTGAAACTCTTGCTGACCTCATAAAAACTCCTCCAGCCACACTCAATCCCACTCACCGTCTATTCCTCACATAATCACACACACAGACAGCACACACAGCACACAGACTCTCTCACAGCCATGCACATGCACACCCTTTGCGTTTATGTGCACGTACGCATGCACGCTAGTAAGCATGCAGGGCTGCTGACAGCTTTTGCTGGGCCCGGGACAAAGACACATGAAGGGTCCCAAACCCAATACATACAATGTATTGAGGATCCAATTCTGGGCCCCCTGTCTCCCTGGGCCCGTGACAAGTGACCCCTTTTCCTTCCCCGTCGGCTTCCCTGAACGCATGCATGCAGGCACGCACACACATTCTCTCTCTCGGTCATACACGCATGCTCCATTTCTGTCACACACACTCACACACACACACACACACACACTCCCGGTCCCCCTCCACCCCCCATCCCCTCTCGTCCTCTTCCTGAATAAGCCCAGGGTAATTCACACATCAGGAGTTTGCTCAGCTCCCTCTGGGACCAGCGACTCCACAAAACCTGTTAATTATTCCCTATTGTTAAAATACCACACTCTCCTCTCCTCTCCTCTCCTCTCCTCTCTTCTCCTCTCCTCTCCTCTCCTCTCCTCTCCTCTCCTCTCCTCTCCTCTCCTCTCCTCTCCTCTCCTCTCCTCTCCTCTGTGCTCTGTGCACGTACTGTAGTTTCCTCTATTCTTTTTTTGATTTGTTCTCTCTCTCTCTCTCTCTCTCTCTCTCTCTCTCTCTCTCTCTCTCTCTCTCTCTCTCTCTCTCTCTCTCTCTCTCGCTTGCCCTCTCTCTCCTCTCCTTTTGTCTCCTCTGGGCTCTCTCGTCTTTGTACACACTCTCTCTCTCTATCTCTCTCTCTCTCTCTCTCTCTCTCTCTCTCTCTCTCTCTCTCTCTCTCTCTCTCTCTCTCTCTCTCTCTCTCTCTCTCTATCTCTCTATTACCATCTCCCTCGCCTTTATTCTGTTTTCCTATCTTCCCTCGTGCCCTTCCCTTGTTCTCTCCATCCACCTCTGCTGCCTCTGAGTCTGCCTCATCTGCACGCCGCGTGTTTGAGCAGCAGCCAGGGCAAGTTGAGAGTGTGAGATTTATGTGGAATGAAACAGTGAAAAATCGGGGCAAATAAAAAATCAATACAAAAAACTGTTTCTCATCAGCGGCAGTGCTATGTGTCTCTCTCTCTTTGCGCACCGCTCCACCTTCTTGCATCCCCGAACTGCTGTCTCTCCATCTCCACTCTTCTGTATTCTCGCCCTCTTCTCTTATGTCTCCTCTCTTTTTTCCCCTCTCTATTTTAGTATTTCCGTCTTCTGCACACAGCACATTGTCATAGAGCAGACAAGCACTTCAAGAGCATGTCTGTCTGTCTATCTGTCTGTCTCTCTGTCTGTCTTTCTGTCTGTCTGTCTGTCTGTCTTTCTGTCTTTCTGTCTCTCTATCTATCTATCTATCTATCTATCTATCAAGTCAAGTAGGTTTTATTTGTCAATTTCTTTACATGCACTGGTCATACAAAGAATTTGAAATTACATTTCTTGCTTTCCCATACAGACATAGACTAATCTAGGTAAGGACATAGACAGTATAGACATAGACAGTACTTATACATGGACTTAAGACAGTATGGACATAGACAGTGCTCATACAGACATTTAAAGTGCAAGACTGGACAACAGAAGACTAGTAGAGGACATACATTAAGAGGTATTGTTGTGCTTTTGTGCTTTTCCTAAAAAAATAAAAAAAAAAAAATGTTGATGAGGTCTTTGCCTGAGCAGCAAAGAGAAGAAAAAGGAAGACTTCTCTGCTTCTTTTCCTGCTCTTTCATTTCCTCCTTTCCGTTACCTGTTTTCTTTTCTCTCATTCCATTCTCCAGCAAGCATCCTTTTCCTTCTCCTGCCAGTACTACACCGTGAAAATGCAGTGTTAATTCAACATATACAGAGTCAATTTAACAGTCTAACACTGTGCAATCTGGTTCTTGATTGTGATTGGCTGACAGCCGTTGTATATCGGGCGTAAACACTCACCATTCCAAATGAAGACTCTAAGCTAACTTACATGTAAATGCTTGCGGCTAAATTCATAACAATAATCTGGTGCAGTTGGGGTAGGAAGACTACTTGAAGAGCACATCTTTGCACTATTTTGAGTTGGGGTGTCAGTGTGATTGCAAAGACGTTTCATTCTTGTAAACATATTGCCTTGCTGAGTTTTTGTAGCAAAGTTTGTATCTGGCAGTGCAATGAACGCACGCACACCCAATTCTGTTGGTAACCAACCACATCCTCAACTAAACGACACAAGACGAAATAATTGTTATTACAGAAGTTTTTAAAGAAATATTGTCACTTGACAGATGTATTTGGCACTATTGCTGAATTAACACTGATTTTCTCATTGCTGTGTATTCTCTCAGTCTCTACCAGTCTTCCCTTTTCTTCTCTTTGCTGCTCAGGCAAAGACCTCATCAACATTCTCTGCGGTTACAGCACAACGAAACATTGCCAAAGCAAGTGGGGGATTTATGCGAAAACAAGAAAAAGTTACGGCAAATAAACAAGTCAATACAAACACTCTTTCCAGCTTAAATCATTATATATCTATTACTTTATCTCAAGCCTTTCCCTCCTCTGTTTATTCTTCTACTTTTCTGTCTCTCCAAGCCATCTGCCTCCCTTCTTTTATGTGCTATCTTGTGCTCCCCCCTCTCATTCTCTCACACTCTCTCTCCCTCTCTTTCTCTCTCTCTTTTGCTCTCTCTCTGTCTCTCGGTCTCTGTCTCTCTGTTCTCCCTGGCTCTCTCTCACATACTCTCTCTCTCTCTCTCTCTCTCTCTCTCTCTCTCTCTCTCTCTCTCTCTCTGTTCTCCATCTCTCTCTCTCACATACTCTCTCTCTCTCTCTCTCTGTTCTCCATCTCTCTCACACACATACTCTCTCTCTCTCTCTCTCTCTCTCTCTCTCTCTCTCTCTCTCTCTCTCTCTCTCTCGCTCTGTTCTCCCTCTCTTTTTTTCTCATACGTTTGCCTTTCTCTGCCTCTACATTTCGCTCATCTGTTCTGCTTCTGTCAAATGGAAACAGCAGCCGTGTGCTTGAGGAATACAGCAAATAACCGTCAGAGTTATAGTGGAATTCATGTGGGACAATACAGAGAAAAGCCAAAACACACAGCAACACAACACAAACAAATCAATAAATAGCCTATATACTGTCCCCTCCATTTCATCTCTGCCTCTTTTCTGGCCATTTTTTTTTCCCGTTATCATTCGTTTTTCTTTTCTTGTGAGTGCAGCAAACTCACCTGTGTGGGAATCTTGGCACTGAAATTGTTCTCTTCAGTTTCCTCTTATACCTTGCAGCATGCTTGCGTCACATAGCCTATGTACTTGCATTGTACTTTACTTCTAGAGTTTGGCTTTGATATGTACCGTGTAAGTACATAATATTACATGATGATATACTGTATGTAGGCCTACACGAAACAAGAATATGTGAAATAAAAATCTGCAACATTGGACTCTAAAGAAGTGTTGAAAAGAAAAATGGAATATGTATTTGTTTGCTCCCATCATCTCTGATCTAGTCTTTTCTGGGAGTGGGACGACCTTATTTCATCAAAATCTGTAATATTTTATTTTATATTTAGTTTTATGCATCTACTGTATCTGTGTATCAGCATGTAATACTATTGTATGCACTTCCACTGTACCTAACCCTAAAGTATAGACAAAGTACATACTGCTATACATTCTGTTGCATGTATGCCCCCCTCCCCTTAGGTACAGGCTACCTTTTAAAAAAAAAAAAAGACAAATAGACCTAACATCCTTTCTGCCTAGAATTAAATGAAGTTAAGTCAACCACCAAGCTGGCAGGTCAGGAGTCAAACTGGCAACCTTTGGGGTATAAATCTGACACCCTTACTGCTTACCCATGACTGCCCATGAAGTGATGAAATGAAACCAGTGACTCACTATAACAGGGATTCTTAACCTTTTTGACGTCGAGGCCCATTTTTTCCAGTGCACTGTTTCCCGGGGCCCATATTACCGGTATTATTATATTACATTAGGCCTATATTAGGCTATATTATATTACATTACATTACATTACATTACATTACATTACATTACATTACATTATATTATATTATATTATATTATATTATATTATATTATATAGGCTTATAATATTTATATAAATTATAAATAAATAGGTTATTTCTGAAGTATTTTTTTCCACAAGGAATAGCCCTATAGGCTTATTAATTAATGCTAATGTTAATCTCATTTAATCTCACTCATCAAATCCACTCACAGTTTAGCAAATCAGAGTCATTCACACATTTGAATGCCTCTCTGACAGCTCAAAGTTTGCGTGACAGCTCTTGACTTGCGCTTTGTAATGAATCTGCTGTTCGTAAATTCAAGACACTTTTCTATACACGTGGAAACGCGAGAACAACAGAAATTCCAGAGCCGGACGGAAAACTTTCCAGCATCACGCAAAGTTTGAGAAAGGACTGTCATGTTGGGGACACTTATAAGGGATAAAGTACAAGTATAAGGGATAAAGATTGCGAAACTGGTGCGAAACTGAAAGTTTACTGCGGCCCTGGAGGTTTTGAGCGCGGCCCAACTTTGGTCCGCGGCCCTATGGTTAAGAATTCCAGCACTATAAGTCATTGAGTGAAACCATATAATTTTCCCCTTTTCTTTTGAGTTGCAGCAGCTCACCTGTGTGGGAATCTGAGCGCTCAGGATGTTCTGCTCTGTTTCCATGGCGATGACAGTTGTGGTGCTGGCTGTCGTTCGCCGGTGGTGGTGGTGGTGATGGCTGTTGGTTGCCGGGGTAGTGGTTGTTGCTAGGTTGGTCGCTCCCGGTTGGCTAGGGTGGCCGCCCCTCTGGTCCGTCCCGTTCCCAAAATCCAAGATGGCCTTCTCTGATTGGAGGAAGAGACATAGGCCTCAGTTACACAAGACATTTACATATATCTCTGAATGAATTCAATTTAATTCTGAATAAAACCTAATTCCGCTTCGGAAACATCATGTAAACACTTCCCAAAGCAGAATTAGATGAAAGTGCAATGTAGACTCTACGGAACTATTTCATTCGGAATTAATAATTCGGAATTAAAACCATCATGTAAACGTAGCCAATGAAACAGTGTGTTAGCAGCACTCCCTGACCACTGAGATCCAGTGTCTCTCAGCAGGTTTACCCTCCAACTTTTCAATTTTCCTCCTGAATGAAAAGTTCCTGGTGGAACAACTTGCAGTATATTGTGGTTCACCGGTGCCTGTGCTAGGATGCATGTGCTACTGTATAGGATGCATGTGCATCGTGAATGCCTTGTTGCCATAGATACGTAAAATGTCTGCAAGTGAGTGATAGGGTTCTG
>NC_085875.1:29990277-30005277 GCF_034702125.1 Engraulis encrasicolus
TCACCCCCAGCAATGCGAGCGGATAACAGGGCTGGACTGGCCATCTGGCATAGTATAGCGGGCAATTCCCGGTGGGCCCCGCACCCTCGTGGGCCCCTATTTTCGGGCCTACCGGTGAGTCATTTCTGCATTGCTATGAGGGGCCCCTTTAAGCCAAAAGTGCCCGGGCCCTATTTCTCCCCCAGTCCATGCCTGTGAGTGGCTAACGACTATGGCAAGCAGAGAGAGGGAGGGAGGGAGGGAGCGAGAGAGGGAGAGGAGAGGAGAGGTCAGGGAGGACAGAGAGATGGAGGGATGAAAGGGAATGATGCAAGACTAATAGAGGAGAGGAGAGGAGAGGAGAGGAGAGGAGAGGAGAGGGGGGAGAGGAGAGGAGAAGAGGAGTTTAGTGAGGAGAGGAGAGGAGAGGAGAGGAGAGGAGAGGAGGAGGCTGGGGGGAGAGAGAAAGAGAGTGGAGAGAGAGAGAGAGAGAGAGAGAGAGAGAGAGAGAGAGAGAGAGAGAGGAATAGAGAGTAAAACAGGGCAAAGAGATTGTGAAAAATGAAGAGATGGATGGGGAACGATGACAGAGAGGTGGAGGTGGAAACAGAGACTGTGGCTGAAGTTCGACTGGGCAGAAGAAAAAAAGAGAGCACCACCAACGTACTGGGGATACAAAAAAAGAAGAACAAAAGGAAATGAAAGTCAAAGGATAAGGATAAAAACCGGTGCTAAAGTCAAAAAGAAGGGAGCGACAGAGATCGAGAGGTAGAGAGCAAGACATGGGCTACAGTAAAATGCAGAGTCAGAGGTATGTGGAGCAGCGAAGAGTGAGTCGCCAGCCAGCCAGCCAGGCTGCAGCCAAGAGGATAAAAGAGAACAGGTGATAGGGATGAATGAGGATGGATAGATATGAAGAAAAAAGAGAGGAAGGAGCGGGACAGTATAGAAGAGAGAGAGAGAGAGCGAGAGAGAGAGAGAGAGAAAGAGAGAGAGAGAGAGAGAGAGAGAGAGAGAGAGAGAGAGAGAGAGAGAGACAGAGAGAGAGAGATGTAGGCTCGGTGGCAGAGAAAGACTGTATCGAAGAGGGAGGGTGAAGGAGAGAGAGAGGGAAGGAGAGAGAGAAAGGAGAGAGAGAGAGAGGGAGGGATGGATGAGAAGGGAGGGGTAATGAGGGGATATTTGGAGGATTGTCTCATGGTGGGTCCACAGCAAGCCTTCACTCATCACTCTTTCTCTCTCTCTCTCCCTCTCTCACATATTCTCTCTTTTCTTTCCTCTCCATTGGTTTCTCTCTTGTAATCTCTCTCTATCCCCTGTTTCCTCTCTCTGTTGTCTACCTTGCCTCCCTTCCCTTCTCTCCCCTGTTCTCTCTCTCTCTCTCTCTCTCTCTCTCTCTCTCTCTCTCTCTCTCTCTCTCTCTCTCTCTCTCTCTCTCTCTCTCTCTCTCTCTCCTAGCGACAGTGTTTATGTCTCTCTCTCTCTCTCTCTCTCTCTCTCTCTCTCTCTCTCTCTCTCTCTCTCTCTCTCTCTCTCTCTCTCTCTCTCTCTCTCTCTCTCTCATGCATACAAATTGGCTAATGATGAGGGTGTGGGAAGTGTTTGTTGATGTGTGTGTGTGTGTGTGTCTGTGTGTGTGTGTGTGTGTGTGTGTGTGTGTGTGTGTGTGTGTGTGTGTGTGTGTGTGTGTGTGTGTGTGTGTGTGTGTGTGTGTGTGTGTGTGTGTTATTTTTCTGGACTCAGCAGTACGTGCAGTCGTGCACACGTGTGAGTGCTAATTTCCTGGAGCGGGGGCCTGTGGCCGTATGCAGGACAGATGCAGCTCATTCGTGTCTCCACACCTCCCTCTACCCCTCCCTCTCCTCATCCCTCTCTTCTCCCTCTACACCTCCCTCTCCTCATCCGTCTCTCCACACCTCCCTCTACCCCTCCCTCTCCTCATCCGTCTCTCCACACCTCTACCCCTCCCTCTCCTTATCCTTCTCTCACACCTCTACCCCTCCCTCTCCTCATCCTTCTCTTCTCCCTCTCTCTCTTCTCCCCTTTTACCCTCCCACATCAATCCTTTCCACTTCCACACCTATCCTCCCCTTTCTTCTCTTCTCTTCTCTTCTCTTCTCTTCTCTTCTCTTCTCTTCTCTTCTCTTCTCTTCTCTTCTCTTCTCTTCTCTTTCGACTGTCCGTACCTCTGCTCTGCTCTCATCATGTCTCTTCTCCTGTCGTCTCAACATCTCCTCTCCTCTCCTCTCCTCTCCTCCTCTCTCCTCTCCTCTCCTCGTCTGTCCTCTCCTCTCCTCTCCTCTCTTTTCCTCTCCTCTCCTCTTCTCCTCTCCTCTCCTCTCCTCTCTTCTGAGCGTCCCACTTCTCTCCTTTCAACTGCCCCCCCCACCATCCCGCCTGGCCACCCCCATCTGCACGGCCCAACCCTCCTCTCCTCTTCAACTGCAAATTGCCAATGTGTTTGTATATCGATGTACATGATTTTTTAATTCACATTTTTGTACAGTACATTACCAATTGCTTTGGTCATGTTACAGTAATCAAAATACATTGTCATGCATAGAACCCTCTCCCTCCCCAAAATATTAAGACTACAGTTCATTGCCCGGTCACTTCAAATCAAGTGTCTCCATGCGAAAAGCTTATCAAGTTGTATACGTAGTACATACAGTAGGCTTATGTCAGAGAATATTTTTACAGTTGGGTTATATTTTTCTAGTTTTGAATCCCTGCTTATACAACCCCAAGTGAATATCTGTCTTCTGTTACTAAGGGGAATATGTGAAGTCAGCATTAGGCAAACCAATAATCTGCCAGGTTGTAGAACTACTTCAAGGTTGCATCGAGGATTAGAGTATGCAGGCAGGCCAAACAGACAGGCACACCAGAAGCTGTATATGACTCATTCCCGGCACTCATTTTAATTTCTACAATGTTGTACAGTTTTCCTCAAGGAGATTTATTTTACTCTTTTGTGTTTACATTTTTACTTTTGTAGAAATGTACATTTATATTTGTATTTGTTTGTGTACATGTCTTGGGTTTGGGGTGGTTGGGGGTTGTTATGTAAAATAATACAATTTCAATAAAGAAATGTTTGGAAAAAAAAGAAATGTACATTTAGTAAAAATGCAACAGATGTTGTTATTGGCAGTGTTGTGTCTTTGTATCTTTGCTCTGCATTATGCAGCAATGTATTTTCCTTTTGGTATTCAGTCAACAGTCTGTCGGCAATCAGTTGTTTGGCAGCAGCAGCATCCATTTGAATGTTGTCCAGGTCTTATTGTAATCAATCTGCCACACACACAGAGGCGTAATGTACAATTTGAAATTCAACTATACCTTGCTATTCACATCAGAATGTCCATCCAGAGCACACTGTTATATTGACAACTTGGCAAATCCGTTTGACACTCTGCTCCTCATGGCTCCTCTTTTATTTAAATCTTTGCCAGTTTCCATTCCACAATAGTCAACAATTAAATGCCTTGAAAAACGCATTTCATATCGACGCAGATGCCTAACTCAATAGGGGTATGGATGACCAAAGCCAAAGAAATTGAAAAGAGTAGAGTGACTTTATTGATCCCCAGGGGGAAATGGCTATCCATTGAACAGATTTCTTTGACAGGGATACCATTGTCTGTGCTTCCTTTTCTTGGTTAAAGTGCTCAGAGGAAGAAAAACAAATAGGCTAGACAATGTGTTAAACACTCAGTAAAGATTTGGAACAAATAAAAGGCTCTATGCGTCTTTATCAAGGGTAATGCCCATTCTGGGAAAGTGACTTTCTCCCATCATGGAAAGGCTTGGCATTTAGGAGATGCAGCAGATTTTTTTTTTTGATCAGCCTTGAACAATTGTTTGAAAACAACACTAAAATCCTTTTCACAACTCCTGCAGGCATTTCATCTGCCTACAAATGAGTTGTGTAGATTCCTATAAGTTACCTCACTAGACACACAGACTGGGAGAGTCTTAGGAGATCCAATGGAGGCTGAAAGGTATTTTATACAGATTTCTCATCAGCAAAGCATCAAGCCTCAAGAGCCTTTTGAAACACACTTCAGAGAACACCTTGCATATTAAAATGTGTGGGGAATAGTACTCAATACATTTATAGATGATGATGCTTGGGAAGATATATGTTAAGCAAGTCTTACAGAGATTAAAAGTCAAACATGAGAAGAATTTGACTAGAAAGTGACATTGATGTCTTCAGAACACATCACTTGTGTCAGAGTTTACAAGTACCCCCACCATTTGCTGGAGGAACTGTGCCATGGCGGAGGACCATTCCCACATATTCTGGGATTGCCCATTGATACAGACTTATGGGGAACACAGAAGAATTTGACATTGCCGTGAAGAATGTCCAGAGTGTATATCCCTCTGGACTCTTTCACTTTCTTACTGGAGAAGAACATGCTCTCTAGGGACCAATGCTACATGAAATATTCTGTTAATGGGTAAGCAACCTTGAGTGCCTCAGAAATTCTCTTCCTGGACTAAGCTTAAGAGCCCCTACACCAGGGCTATTCAATTAGTTTTTCAATTGGGCCACATTTTGAAATCAAGAAGTCAAGGTGGGCCGCACATGTCGCAGCCGGTCACAAGGCCTAGGTGGTAATAGAACTTTTCAAACAAGGAAGGCAAGCTTTAATCTTGACATTGAATGTTCAATGTATCCTACAAGGCAGGCCAGAGATCCACAACAAATGAGAATAATGTGTTGTCCATGCAATATCAAAACTGCAGTGTTGCTACAGCACCACCACAATCATCTGCAGGGAGGACTATCATACACTCCCTGGAAAAAGAGGTTTAATACCTCAATGGGATCTTCCTGGTTAAATAAAGGTCATAATAATGGTAAAAAAAAATACACTGTGCAATACAATTAGCACAATGTTCTGTATTGGAATATTTTGGACACAATATATTGCAGTATTGCACAGCTCAATGACTAATGTTATCTGACCTCAGAAACTATAGACTAAAACAGATATCTGTCCTCTTTAGTGAATATGGAAAACGAATTGCTACTGTAAATCACCACCAGAAAAAAAATCACAGAAACAAATACAGAACAGAGGACGTTTGCAGTTGTATATAAAACTGCAAGCAATCTTGAAATCATTCTTTAGTAGTGTTCCTGAATGGGAACGAAAATTATGCTACGTGCATTGGCCAACTGTTGCCTATTTCTGTAGCCATATGCACACTACTGCCAGACACACGTTGTTGAAGGAGCTTTGAATTGTGTTGTTGAAGAAGCTGCGTTCTGATGCGCCTCTAATATTTCCCCCCCTCTAGACTAAGCGGGCGCTGTCGCGTCTGCACTCTCCCTCTACTTGACGTTCACACTTCTTTCTTTCACGTGGGAGCGGACATTTAGGCTACGTGCACATTTCAAATGCACACAGGTATTGTGCAATGTTCATCAGCATTGACGTGTCGCATGTCGTTATGACGAACTTCGTAGATTTCATTTATTTTAAGAACATAACAGCTAGGGAAAAAGGTGAAGACCCAGAAGCACTCCAATTATAGGTTTGTGAATGATAACCGTTAATTGAATGCAGCCATGTACACCCACAAAAGCTCGATGGATACAAAAGGTTGAACAGATATGTACAATGCAATTACCCAGACTATGCTATGCTATGGCTATGCTCTTTGTCAGACCAAGTCTTGAAGATATTTGAAAGTCGATGATAATCAGGCTACAATGCAATATGACTACTATATTACAGTTCAAGTTGCCGCTATTCATTCGGTAAGAAGATGCGCGCTAGTAATTCTGGGACTGAAATTATGTTAACACCTTAAATGAAAAGTACAGTTTTATACAATTCATCTACTTTGACCCTACATTGCAGGAGTCGTCGATAAATGACAAGGTGACCTTTTTGTTTTGTTATGTCTCAGTTGTTTTAGTTTTAGTTAGTTTTGTTTCTGTTTATTTGTCTGTACCTTCTTATGGGAGACTAGGTGTGCACATTTGTATTGAATGTACAGTATGTCTGTGTTTGTAGTGCCTGCAAAGTTTGATGAAAGCAACTAAGGACTAGGTAATATGGTATATGTCTTGCCATCCCTACAAGAATGTTTCAAGACATTTTTCACCTAGTGAGACACATTCAAAACATTGAGAAGAGCTAGCCATAGTGTGTGTGCTTGCAAGTTGAAAAATGTCTAGAAACACAGGCATAGGCATACTGTGTGTGTGTGTGTGTGTGTGTGTGTGTGTGTGTGTGTGTGTGTGTGTGTGTGTGTGTGTGTGTGTGTGTGTGTGTGTGTGTGTGTGTGTGTGTGGGGGGGGTGCTTGTGTGTGCTTGTGTGTGTCTGTGTGTGTCTGTGTTTAAATGTAGGTTTGTGGCTGCACGCATGCGCTCAGTGAAGTGTTTGTGTTTACTGAAGCTTGAATTGCACTGGGAGAAGTTGACAGGTTTTAGCTTTCAGTCGGTTAGACGCTCCTACTGTGTGTGTGTGTGTGTGTGTGTGTGTGTGTGTGTGTGTGTGTGTGTGTGTGTGTGTGTGTGTGTGTGTGTGTGTGTGTGTGTGTGTGTAGGGTTGCTGACAGCTTTTGCTGGGCCCAGGAAAAACTAATCTGAAAGGGCCCCCTACCCAATACATACAATGTAATGAGGAGCCAATTCTGGGGCCCCTGTCTCCCTGGGCCCGGGACAACATACGCTTTGTCCCTCCTGTCGACGGGCCTGTGTGTGTGTGTGTGTGTGTGTGTGTGTGTGTGTGTGTGTGTGTGTTTGTGTGTATGTTTATGTGTGAGAGAGAGTTTGTGTCTGTGTGTGTGTGTGTGTGTGTGTGTGTGTGTGTGTGTGTGTGTGTGTGTGTGTGTGTGTGTGTGTGTGTGTGTGTGTGTGTGTGTCTGTGTCTGTGTCTGTGTCTGTGTGTCTGTCTGCCTGTCTCTGTGTGAATGCCATTATACTGTTTTCAGGAGTTTTTTCTAGCACATGCTGAGTTGTTATTGCCACACAGCTGCTTAGCTATGGGGTTGAAGACGGTCTCTCTACCGTCCTCTACAGCTGGCTGTGTCATTTTGACACACTTGTTCCATTATGTATTTGTAACAAGTACAGAGCTGTCCTGTCCATCCATGTCTTACATTGCCTGGGGAACACATGGTGAGATCATTGAGGATATGTCTTTACTTAGCGTTCACTCCAGTGTGTTAGATTTGAACAGAATACCCTTGCTAATACAAACTAAATGCTAAAATGTTGACTCTGTTTTTCAGCCAGCACAATGACAATTTTATACCTTTCCCCAGGTGTGTGTGTGTGTGTGTGTGCGTGTATCTCTGTGTGTGTGTATCTGTGTGTGTGTTTGTCTGTGTGCGAGTATGCACACGTGTGTGTGTGGTGTACTTGTGTGTGTGTGTATGTCTACAGCAGGCCTGTGTGTGTGCTTGAGTGTATAAGTCTGTGTAGTGTAGTCTCTGCTATAGGACACTTTGACTGTGTCAGCGTTGTTTTGTTTGATAGTCCAGTGCTTTGCCCCTGAAAGCCTTTGCTTCAGCTTTTCTCTTCCTTACCTGCTGCTTTTCGTTTTTGCCTCTCTTTTACCTGACACTTTGCTTCTAGCACTCTCTCTTCTCTTCCCACACCCTCTCTCTCTTTCTCCCTCTTGTTCTGTCTGTTTCAGTCTCTTTTGCCTGACACTTTACACTTTCCTTCTAGCGTTCTCTCTCTCTCTCTCTCTTGCACTTACATTCTCTGTCTCTGTCTCTCTCTCTCCCCCTCTCTCTATCTCTTGCACTTACATTCTCTGTCTCTGTCTCTCTCTCTCCCCCTCTCTCTCTCTCTCGCACTTACATTCTCTGTCTCTGTTTCTGTCTCTCCCTTTCTCTCTCTCCTCCTCCCTCTGTCTCTCTGTTTTAGCCACTCGTTCCCTTTCTCTCTCCACTCCATTAGCTTTACTGCAGGAAACCAAATTACACTTAATTACCGCCACATCACAGGCCACAAAGAGCACCATATCAGCAGACTCACCCCACTCCATCCCCCTGTTCCAACGCCTCGCTCCGGATCACAGCCAGAGGGGTAGGTAGATAGATAGATAGATAGATAGATAGATAGATAGATAGATAGATAGATAGATAGATAGATAGATAGATAGATAAAACCAGTAGATAGATAGATAGATAGATAGATAGATAGATAGATAGATAGATAGATAGATAGATAGATAGATAGATAGATAAAACCAGTAGATAGATAGATAGATAGATAGATAGATAGATAGATAGATAGATAGATAGATAGATAGATAGATAGATAGATAGATAGATAGATAGATAGATAGATGGATAGATGGATAGATGGATGTGTGTAGCTGCATAGTACCAGAGGAAAGAACAGTGTGGGGCTGCAAAATGTAGAGAGCGATATAAAACTTGAGGGAGAGAGGAGAGCAGTGAGAGGTGAGGTGATAATATTGCTGGGTAATGGAAATAGAGAGAGAGAGAGAGAGAGAGAGAGAGAGAGAGAGAGAGAGAGAGAGAGAGAGAGAGAGAGAGAGAGAGAGAGAGAGAGATAAAGAAATAGAGAAAGAGCAGTAGAGAGATAGAAGAGATAAAGTTGATGAGAGGGGAAATTCACATCCACCATTACACCCCAACCGCTCCCTGCAGCTGCAGCCACTAACCTGTCCCAGTCCACCCCTCACCCCAAATAAAACACCACCCCCCTTCCCTTCCCTCGAATAAAAATTGCCCCCTGAACAAATACAATAATGACACAGCAGCCCTTTTCACCAAACAACACACTCATACAACTGTTCCAATCTCTATCTAAAAAGGCAGAGGAGGGGGTTGTGTTTACCAGCATATAAATAAAAAATACAGCAGGAGCCACTTACTTTACACCTTTTTATTCGTATATCACGTAACTTTCATGAGACTTCCAAGGTGTTAATGTGCAGGGTATATCAATGGAGATGGCCTAGCAGGGCTGGATTGGCCATCTGGCATTGCGGGCATTTCCCGGTGAGCCCGCACAAATGTAATTAAAAAAAAAAACATTCTGAAAATAGGGGCCCATGACCGTGCGGGGCCCACCGGTGAGTCAGTTTTGCATCACTTCTTATGGGGGGGAGGGCTTTAAGCCAAAAGAGTCCGGGCAGGGCCCTATTTCTCCCCCAGTCCAGGCCTGTTGCCCAGCACTTGTGAGAAGCAATCATGGTGCAGTCAAGGAAATACGGCACATAATCAGTGGCTCCTGCTGTGCAGCAATGACAGTAATGACGTCCACAAAGCACACTCACGTACCCACGGCTATCTGAATACTATACACATAGTGTGTGTGTGTGTGTGACGGAGGTGTTCCTGCACAGTTTGTCCCCCGCGGGGCACGAACCTGCCACCTCGTCAACTACATGGGTTCAGCAATGGGAGTCACAGTACGAGCGCACTGAGCTAAAGGGCCAGTCCGTTAGCCCAACGGTACCGTACAGTATTGAGGTTTTGGGAGGGAGGTTTACTAACGTTCCATGCTACACTGTGCTAGTTGGCCTCCGTTACATGTGCATATGCACGTGTACTGTACGTGAATACATGCATGTATAGTTGTGTTATGTGCAAATGTGTTAAACGTATTTGTGAGTAAAACTATGCTTTGGCTGGGCAACATGGCATCATAAAAGTAAGTAAGTTAACATGCATAAGATTTGATTTCTATTCAAATTTTTCTATTGCGTTTGTGCGTGATGCCTTCGCATGTTGACTTGTGCTCCACAACGCCCTGTGACAGGTTAGGTTTTGGGATGATTTGGTCTTGGCACAATTTCGCAACAAATTCGCCATTTCTTGTTTCGCTGCTGTTCGCATCAATTTTCACGTTTAGCTGCAAAAATTTAGCCTCGCGACGCCATCCTCTGTACTCCACCCAAAGATTTTGGCTCCGCACATCGTCTGGCAAAAGCCTCGAGCTCGGTTCTCTCAGTGTTTCGCCAATCAGCAAACAGTTGAGAGTGGTGACGTAGAACTCACCCGCGAGCTCTGTTACTGATTGGTTAAGGTAACTTTCGTAACACTTTCGTTTTGTTATTTGTGTGCTTTTGCGACGCTATAACGTAACAGGCATGCTAATAAAGCACAATATGGGTTTTAATTTGAGTTTGGAACTTCAATTAATTTAAATGATAAGTAAGATCAGACCATCTCCCATCGTCCACGGAGACGGATTTCTCATGGCTTTTGCCAGACTGATTCACGGAGTCAACAGTCGGCTATTCGCCCAGGCTAGCAAAAATTTGCTGTGGCAACAGAATTCCGTCGTCACAGCAGGAAAACTGTGCAGACCGCGCCACGTGACAAAAGTGCTTTTCCGCGGCGCTGAAGACCACAACTTTACTTGCTAAAGTGTCGCATCTCAACGCGGAATGCACTTCCCATAATGCCTTTACATTATGCCAGTCTGGGTGTCATGGGTAAGCTGTTAGGGCGTCAGACTTGTAGCCCAAAGGTTGCTGGTTAGACTCCCGACCCGCCAGGTTGGTGGGGGTAGTAATTAACCAGTGCTCTCCCTCATTCTCCTCCATGACTGAGGTACCCTGAGCATGGTACCGTCCTGCTGCACTGCTCCCTTTCGGGAGCCATTGGGGGCTGCCCCCTTGCACGGGTTGGGCATAAATGCAATTTCATTGTGTGCAGTGTGCACTTGTGTGCTGTGTCACAATGAAAATGGAAATTGGAGTTTCCCAGTTGGGCTTTCACTTTCATTTTCACATGGAAGAAGGAATGTTACAGTGAACTTTGCCCTTCTCTGAGCTAAAGGTTGGTACAGAGGAAAAACAACACAGTATCCAACACTTAGAGAGTCCATTTAAATTATTCTAGAGTTTTTTTGACCCCAGAGCCTGTTCACACACTTCAGAGCTGGCGGATCTGACAGTGGTGAGGGCCTAAAGTGGTTACGGGGGTTATAGCATCCCTCTGTCTCCCAAATGGAGCCCCACGTCTGACAGGTGCTTCAGGCCATCACTAGCTATAGCACAGACCCATGTGGATTGTGTGTGTTTGTGTTTGTTTCTTTGTGTGTGTGTGTGTGTGTGTGTGTGTGTGTGTGTGTGTGTGTGTGTGTGTGTGTGTGTGTGTGTGTGTGTGTGAGTAAGAAGTACGTGTCGTGCGTGTGTGTGCGGCGTATATGTATGCTTGCATAGGTGTGTTATGTGCAAATGTCTTAAACATATTTGTTTATTTGAGTAAATGTATGTATGTGTATGGACCATACATGCATTTACGTATAAATGTGTACAAGTGTGTGTGTGTGTGTGTGTGTGTGTGTGTGTATGTGTGTATGAGAGGTTTTTTTTGCTTAAAATGTCAAAGAAATGAAAGAACAGTTAAATGGGGTTTTCATCCTTGTTCTGTGATGTTATTTTGGCTGTGATGTTATTTTTGCTCAAGATGCTACTATCAAATACCTCCATGACCTATTATCAATGGTGAATTCAGTTCACAACGTTTTTAGGGATGTGCTCATTTCTCTTTCACAAGATGGATTTTTATTTTTTTTTGCAACAAGAGCCCTTAACAACTCCGACCCCACAGCGGATAGGTTTTCAACCACATAGGCTACCTGGCGTTTTTGTTGTTGAGCTCACTCGTGTCCTGAGAAATCAGGATTGGCTTGCCTCTGTCTCCCTCTTCGCTACAGCTGAAACTAGCTGCATGGGGCTTGGAGGTGTGCCACCATGCGATGTTGAGAGGTGCTTAGTGAAATTAGAGTCGCTCATCACGGACATAACTTTGTTTCCAAGGCACAGTATACTTTGGATATAAACATTATTGTATTTGACTACAACTAGCATGAAATGATTCCGATATTTACCGTTGGAACATTCAACCTCGCGGCTTTACTGGCGTTGACTCTTCTATTCTTTATGCGCTCCCCTGTGAACTGTGTAGAATGGCTTATGTTTACGCGCGTGGGAGGAAGATAGCCGACACTCCGCCCACTTAACACTTTTAGCAAATCACGTTCAGCTATTTTGTTCTCATGCATGCAAAGGGTGAATGTGAGCATATTAAAAGCCGGTGTTCTGTCGAGATGGATTGGTACAGGTTTACGCAGCGTTGCCATTTGCTCCTTGATTTTGGTCAGCAGCCAGTGCATACTGGTGCTGCAATTTATAAAATTGTACCGCGTCACGTTACCTCCCGAGTACTGTAACTGTAACGGCCTTACAGTTATGGATAAAGTAATTAAGTAATTATTCTGTTACTCAAAATGAGGCTCCGTTAGTAACGCCGTTATACTCTAACGCCGTTACTCCCAGCACTGATTGGGACACCGCTACCCTTACACGTGAACATGCTAAACGGAGAGGAAGGGAAAGGCGTAGGGCTAAGGAGTGAAATGGGATTCAGCCAGAGAGTGTGTGAGAGAAAGAGAATGTATATGTGTCTGTGAGTGTGCATGCATAATGACTGTGTGCACACAAACAGAGAGATTTCTTGGAAGTTCTTGAATACTGTAGACCTATATACTGTGTGTACGTATGTACATGTGTGTGGGAGTGAATATGTCTCTCTGTTTCTATGTCTGTGTGTTGTCTGCATGTGTGTGCTGCTGCAAATGGATTCTCCGGCGCGGCTGTTGCAGAGGCCCGTTGGTGTGTCTGTATAGGAGGAGCCCTTAATACTTTACAGAGTGGGACTCACGCCCTGAAAATGCTTATTTGTGTGCTGTTGTGGATGCCGTCAAGGCATTCGCAATGCATTCGGGGAAATCTGTCGTAGCCCTCCGTTTGGAGGCTGCCCTTGGAAAATCTCCATTTGGAGGGGTAGACAGCGCTTCCCCTTATGCCCTACCCCTCCGTCTTAACGTGAATTGGGACGTCACTACCCCTAAATGTGAACGTGCAAAATGGAGGGGAGGGGGAAAGGCATAGGGCTAAGGGGTGAAATGGGATTCAGCCAGAGAGTGTGTGAGAGAAAGAGAGTGTATATGTGTCTGTGAGTGTGCATGCATAATGACTGTGTGCACACAAACAGAGAGATTTCTTGGAAGTTCTTGAATACTGTACTGTATATACTGCATGTATGCATGTGCGTGGGAGTGAATATGTCTGTTTCTGTGTCTGAGTGTTGTCTGCATGTGTGTGCTGCTGCAAATGGATTCTCCGGCGCGGCTGTAGCAGAGGCCTATTGGTATGTCTGTATAGGAGGAGCCGTTAAAACTTTACAGAGTGGGACTCACGCCACCACAGATGAATCATCACAGGCAGCGCCTACCATGCAGGGCTGGCCTGGGGGAGAAATAGGACCCGGGTATTTTTGGCTTAAAGGGCCCCCCCTCATAATTAGTGGTGCAGAACTGACTCACCGGTGGGCCCTGCACCCTTGTGGTCCTCTATTTTCAGACTATTATTTTTTTACATTTCTGAAAATAGGGGCCCACAAGGAAATTCCCGCTATGCCAGATGGCCAGTCCAGCCCTGTTGCCTACCACGCTTGCAAATCACACACCGTGCACCAGAAGGATATGTTCACCAAGACCGAACAACTCTGACTAAAGATCCTCATATCCTCACGGCTTTACTCTTGCATGCGCTTCATATCTTTGAAAATCTTCAGACTGTATTTGAGTTACATATCCCTGGTGCAACCACGGCTCCATTCTGTAGTTTGAAGCTCACATATTGTTGGGTTTTTTTAAGTCTATTTTTCTGTGTTTTATGTTTTATGTGTCTACTCTTCATCAAGATGATTTCCAATATCACACTGCCTGTCTAAGCAGTTGAAATGCATGGCAAGCGCGGTGTAGTACTGCAGACTGTACTCAATGTGAAAAGGAGGCTTACATAAAGTTTGCATCATGGGGTCGACACCTCTGAGTCTGTGCTGAACTTTTGAAATACTGGGCCTGGACAAACTTTTTTTTACAAATATTTTTTTTTTTAGGGCTTTTTGCCTCTATTTGTGACAGAACAGTGGAACAGAGACAGGAAATGAGTGGGGAGATAAGAGACGGGGAAGGATAGGCAAATGACCCAGGCTAGGAATCAAACCTGGGTTGCACGCGTAGCAGTCAAGCGCCCAGCCCTTAGAGCTGAGGCTAGGCCTTGTTCTGAACTTTTGAGAAACTGGGCCTGGAGTGGGCAAAACCTTGACTGGAGAAATGAGAAGACAATGGCAAGACAAGCCAAGACAGAAAGCAAGTTCTCTTCTCCCTGCCTTACAGAGTGTGTCTTGCACTGAATGGGGAGAGAGAGACGGGGAAGGATCGGGAAATGACCCACGCCGGTAATCGAACCCGGGTCGGCCACGTAGCAATCCACGTAGAGCCATGGCTGAGCGTTGTACTGAACCTTTGCCTTACAGAGTGTGTGAGGAGCCCAAGGGGGGCGTTGAGAAGGATACAGTTGAGAGGGGGCAGTGCCTAGTTGTCTTTGGGGGCATTAGTCCATTTATTTTTTTAATACTAAGGGAGGTGTTGACAGCGTTATCATGAGGTCAAGGGGGCATTGGAAGGCTTAGGATGAGGTCAAGGGTTGCATTTGTTCAAAAAAGGTTGAGAACCAATGGGTTAGAGCCACAGCTGTGCCTTGTACTGAACTTTTGAGAAACTGGGCCTGGAGTGGACAAACTTGACCAGAGAAATGAGAAGACAATGGCAAGACAAGCCAGGAAGGAAGCAAGTTCTCTTCTCCTCGCCTTACAGAGTGTGTCTTGCACTGAGTGGGGAGAGAGAGACTGGGAAGGATCGGGAAATGACCCAGGCTGGGAATCGAACCCAGGTCGCCCACGTAGCAATCCAGCTTCAATCCAGTGCCCAGTCGTTAGAGCCACAGCTAGGCCTTGTACTGAACTTTTGAGAAACTGGGCCTGAAAGTGGACAAACTTGACCGGAAAAATGAGAAGACAATGGCAAGACAGGCCAGAACAGGAAGCAAGTTCTCTTCTCCTCCTCGCCTTACAGAGTGTGTCTTGTCTTGCACTGCGGCAAGTAGGTCAGGCCGGGAACTGTAAATATAGAGCTGGATTAGTGTGTA
>NC_085875.1:30007777-30010353 GCF_034702125.1 Engraulis encrasicolus
CGCTTTGCAGTCGTGTGTGAGCAGGGTGAAGAGCAGCGGGCTTAGCACACACCCTTGTGGAGCTCCTGTGCTCAGCGTGATGGTGTCCGAGGTATTGTTGCCGACACACACTGCTTGCGGTCTCTGGCACAGTTAGTCCAGAAGCCAGTTGCAGAGGGAAGTGCTGAGGCCCAGATTGTCCAGTTTGCATATCAGCTGTTGGAGTATGATTGTATTGAATGAGCTGATGCTGAGCTGAAGTCAATGAACAGCATTCTCACATATGAGTCTTTTTTCTCCAGGTGAGTGATGGCTGGGTGCAGAGCTGAGTTGATGGCCTCCTCTGTGGAGCGTCGGGGTCTGTATGCGAACTGAAAGGGGTCCAGGGTGGGCGGGGTGGATTTGATATGTGTCATGACCAGCCGTTCGAAGCAGTTCATGATGATGGGTGTCAGTCCTACGGGACGGTAGTCGTTAAAGCAGGATGGAGATGACTTCTTTGGCACCGGTATGATGGTGGCGGCTTTGAAGCAGGAGGGGACGATGGCTTGTTGTAGTGAGGTGTTGAAGATGTCATGCTTTAGTTCCTCAGCACAGTCCTTCAGTACCCGTCCAGGGATGTTGTCTGGGCCTGTTGCTTTGCGCAGGCTGATCCTGGTGAGAGCTCTCTTCACGCTTTCAACAGGTAGACAGAGTGCTTGGTCGTGTGGTGGGGGAGGTGTTTTCTGTGGGTGGGTCTTGTTTTGTTCCTCGAAGCGTGCGAAAAAGCTGTTGAGGTTGTTCAGCAGGGATGTGTTGTTTTCGCAGCTCCGGGGTGACGGCTTGTAGTCAGTGATAGCTTGGATGGCCTTCCATAGGCTCCGTGCATCTTTGCTATCACTGAAGTGGGAGGTTATTTCCCGTGTATATACCTGTTTTGCCTTCTTAATGCCTTGTGACAGGTTGGCCCTTGCTGTTTTCATGCCTGCTTCATCTCCAGCTCTAAAGGCTCTGTCTCAAGCCCTCAGCAGCCTGTGGACGTCCCCTGTCAGCCATGGCTTCTGGTTGGCCTGAGTGATTACTGTTTTTGTCTGTGACGTCGTCTATGCATTTGGCGATGTAGGAGGTGACTGTGTCTGTATACTCCTCAATTTCTATTTGGTTGTTGTTGTTGGTGGCAGCTTGTTTAAAAATGTCCCAGTCAGTTATTTCAAAGTAGTGTTGGAGGGCGGCGTGAGCACCGTCTGGCCATACTCTAACCCCCTTTGGAACCGGTTTGACGAGTTTTGCCTTTTGTCTGTTTGCAGGGAGGAGGAGGACAGTGTGGTGGTCTGAGAGTCCGATGGGGGGGAGGGGCATAGCCCTGTAGGCGCTTTTGTGGGGGGTGTAAGCCATGTCCAATGTGTTTTTATCCCTGGTTGGAAAGTTCACTTGTTGGTGGAATTTTGGAAGGACGGTTTTTATGTCGGCATGATTAAAATCGCCGGTGACAATCATAAAACCGTCCGGGTGTGTTGTCTGTTGTGCGCTGATTGCCTGGTACAGTTCAGTTATTGTCGCATTTCTCTTGCTGTTGTTGCTTGTTGGAGGAATGTAAACTGCGACGAGCAAAATCGCAGTAAACTCCCTCGGCAAGTAAAATGGCCGACACTTGATAATCATGAACTCAGCCAGTTGTGAACAGTGTTTATGAATTACCGTAGCGTCTCTACACCACTCGTCACGAATGTAAACAGAAACACCCCCTCCTCGTGTTTTACCTCCTTTCGAGTGTGCTCTATCCGCTCGATAGCACGTCAGCTGGTCCAGTTGTATGGCTGAGTCCGGGATGTTCTCGTGTAACCAGGATTCCGTAAAAATGTATGCACAACAGTTGCCCACTGTCCTGTTTCCCGACCTCAGTAGTAAGGTGTGGTCTATTTTATTGTCCAGTGATCTCACGTTTGCGAGCAGAATGGACGGTACGGCCGGTCAGGTGGGGTTAGCTGCTAGCCTGTGGTAGATACCTCTTAGATGGTAGCCTGTGGTAGATACCACCAAATTGTATTATTGCTAAAGAATATTCCAGTCAAATGGGGAGAACCTCTGTCCATCTGGCTCCGGAGTAAAGAAATTGTATTATTGCAACAAAGGACCATACACTGTTTTTTTTTAGAGTGAACACAAAAAGCTACAGTAATATCATCTTGATAGTCTTATCCTGGATCTCAAATGGTGCATTTGTGCACTTCAGTGTTCATGTTTCAGTGTGTGTGGAGTATTACAGTAATTACACACTGAAACATAGTGCCCGAAGTGCACAAGCGCACCATTTGAGACACAGCATCAGTGTTACAAGTTGTAAGGTGTAAAGTGTAAAAACTGACGCTTTTATCCAGAGTGACTCACAGTTATTACAGGGTATTAATTGCAGTCCATAGTAGCCTTGTTCTTACGCAGACCCTCGTGCACTTTCGCCCAACTTTGCGAGCTCGCAACCATCTGCGTGAGAACCAGGTTACACTAGTCCATGTAGAAATGTGGGGACAGGTACCTTAGTAAACAGCATTTCAGCCATGGGTGAAAGTGTAGGGATACGCCTCCCCATCGGTCAGGGTGGGATTCATACAAAACCCCCT
>NC_085875.1:30010453-30027953 GCF_034702125.1 Engraulis encrasicolus
CGTGAATTGGGACGTCACTACCCCTAAATGTGAACGTGCAAAATGGAGGGGAGGGGGAAAGGCATAGGGCTAAGGGGTGAAATGGGATTCAGCCAGAGAGTGTGTGAGAGAAAGAGAGTGTATATGTGTCTGTGAGTGTGCATGCACAATGACTATGTGCACACAAAGAGAGAGATTTCTTGGAAGTTCTTGAATACTGTATATACTGCATGTATGCATGTGCGTGGGAGAGTGAATATGTCTGTTTCTGTGTCTGTGTGTTGTCTGCATGTGTGTGCTGCTGCAAATGGATTCTCCGGTGCGGCTGTTGCAGAGGCCCGTTGGTGTGTCTATAGGAGGAGCCCTTAATACTTTACAGAGTGGGACTCACACCACCACAGATGAATCATCACAGGCAGCGCCTACCATGCAGGGTGGGACTGGGGGAGAAATAGGGGCCGGGTATTTTTGGCGTAAAGGGCCCCCCCTCATAATTAGTGGTGCAGAACTGACTCACCGGTGGGCCCTGCACCCTCGTGGGCCTCTATTTTCAGATTAAAAAAAAATAAAAAATCTGAAAATAGGGGCCCACAAGGGTGCGGGGCCCACCGGGAAATTCCCGCTATGCCAGATGGCCAGTCCAGCCCTGTTGCCTACCACGCTCGCAAATCACAAACCGTGCACCAGAAGGATATGTTCACCAAGACCGAACAACTCTGACTAAAGATCCTCATATCCTCACGGCTTTACTCTTGCATGCGCTTCATATCTTTGAAAATCTTCAGACTGTATTTGAGTTACATATCTCTGGTGCAACCACGGCTCCATTCTGTAGTTTGAAGCTCACATATTGTTGGGGTTTTTTTTAAGTCTATTTTTCTGTGTTTTATGTTTTATGTGTCTACTCTTCATCAAGATGATTTCCAATATCACACTGCCTGTCTAAGCAGTTGAAATGCATGGCAACCGCGGTGTAGTACTGTAGACTGTACTCAATGTGAAAAGGAGGCTTACATAAAGTTTGCATCATGGGGTCGACGCCTCTGAGTCTGTGCTGAACTTTTGAAATACTGGGCCTGGACAAACTTTTTTTTACAAATATATTTTTTTTAGGGCTTTTTGCCTCTATTCGTGACAGAACAGTGGAGCAGAGACTGGAAATGAGTGGGGAGATAAGAGACGGGGAAGGATAGGCAAATGACCCAGGCTAGGAATCAAACCTGGGTTGCACGCGTAGCAGTCAAGCGCCCAGCCCTTAGAGCTGAGGCTAGGCCTTGTTCTGAACTTTTGAGAAACTTGGCCTGGAGTGGGCAAAACCTCGACTGGAGAAATGAGAAGACAATGGCAAGACAAGCCAAGACAGGAAGCAAGTTCTCTTCTCCCTGCCTTACAGAATGTGTCTTGCACTGAATGGGGAGAGAGAGACGGGGAAGGATCGGGAAATGACCCACGCCGGTAATCGAACCCGGGTCGGCCACGTAGCAATCCACGTAGAGCCATGGCTGAGCGTTGTACTGAACCTTTGCCTTACAGAGTGTGTGAGGAGCCCAAGGGGGGCGTTGAGAAGGATACAGTTGAGAGGGGGCAGTGCCTAGTTGTCTTTGGGGGCATTAGTCCATTTATTTTTTTAATACTAAGGGAGGTGTTGACAGCGTTATCATGAGGTCAAGGGGGCATTGGAAGGCTTAGGATGAGGTCAAGGGTTGCATTTGTTCAAAAAAGGTTGAGAACCAATGCGTTAGAGCCACAGCTGGGCCTTGTACTGAACTTTTGAGAAACTGGGCCTGGAGTGGACAAACTTGACCAGAGAAATGAGAAGACAATGGCAAGACAAGCCAGGAAGGAAGCAAGTTCTCTTCTCCTCGCCTTACAGAGTGTGTCTTGCACTGAGTGGGGAGAGAGAGACTGGGAAGGATCGGGAAATGATCCAGGCTGGGAATCGAACCCAGGTCGCCTGCGTAGCATTCCAGCTTCAATCCAGTGCCCAGCCGTTAGAGCCACGGCTAGGCCTTGTACTGAACTTTTGAGAAACTGGGCCTGAAAGTGGACAAACTTGACCGGAAAAATGAGAAGACAATGGCAAGACAGGCCAGAACAGGAAACAAGTTCTCTTCTCCTCCTCGCCTTACAGAGTGTGTCTTGTCTTGCACCGCGGCAAGTAGGTCAGGCCGGGAACTGTAAATATAGAGCTGGATTAGTGTGTAGTGTGCTTCATCATGCTAGCTACCCTGGGAGCACCCATGAAAAAGATCCAGAGTGTGGATTTCAGGGCTAAGCCCTCTATAGTACATCCTCCCCTCAGACACCTCGCATGACACATTGGCCGAAACTCACCCCCTACGCCATCCATCAGCGGGACAAGCCAGCTTCCTGACAGATGGGGAGGGAGGGAGAGGGAGAGAGAGAGAGAGAGAAAGAGAGAGAGAGAGAAAGAGAGAGAGAGAACGAGGGAAGAGAAGAAGAAAAGAAGAGAAGAAGAGAAGAGGAATGGCCTAAGGCCTGTCAGTCTCGTTTTACTGTAAGAGCTACACTGCAGGTCGTCTACACACACACACACACATGGACTCTGTACACAGATGTACACGCACGCACGCACGCACGCACGCACGCACGCACGCACGCACGCACACGCACACACACACACACACACACACACACACACACACACACACACACACACACACACACACACACACACACACACACACACTGCTGGGTTCACCCCTGCCTATGTGTCAGAATCAGTATCCTTTGCAGATGATGCACGCACGCACACACACTCTGTACACACACACACACACACACACACACACACACACACACACACACACACACACACACACACACACACACACACACACACACACACACACACACACACACACACACACACACACACACACACACACACACACACAGCTCTCTGATGCATCACCCATGATGTGATGGAGCCAGGCTACAGACTACAGGATACAGGAGAGATGAGCATCCCAGGGTGGCGAACCGCGAACCGCATGCCCGATCACATCCACTTCAACTCATCCACACCAGGCAAGGAAACTCCGATACCTACTCTAGAATATTCCAGTCAAAGGGGGAGAACCTCATATCTTCTGGCTCCAGTGTAAAGAAATCAAGTCAAGTCAAGTCAGCTTTTATTGTCACTTTCATCATATGCACAAGACATACAAGAATTGACATTTTCTCTCTATACCATTCCAGGACAAGACATATACAAACTGACATAAAGTGCAGACAGGACAGGTAACAATGGTGGACTGGTAACAATGGACAATAATAAATACAGTATGAATTAACATCGAACATGTAACAAAGATAAGATGAGATAAATAAGAAATAAGACACTACAATAATAGAAATAGTAACAGTGAAGTGGGCCTACAATAACAATACAAGAGGTAGGTTCCAGGACTCAGGTATGGTGCAGTCCCTGGTACAGTGTGTGTGTGTGTGTGTGTGTGTGTGTGTGTGTGTGTGTGTGTGTGTGTGTGTGTGTGTGTGTGTGTGTGTGTGTGTGTGTGTGTGTGTGTGTGTGTGTGTGTGTGTGTGTGTGTGTGTGTGTGTGTGTGCGTGTGTGCGTGCGTGCGTGCATGCGTGTGTGTGTGTGTGTGTTCTTGTGGGTAGTGCAGGTACAGTCCAATAGTGGAATACAAAAAGTCAAACTGTGCCGTCCAACATGGTCCATTGTAGTCCAGTGGTCTAGCATTTAGCAGCATAGCTGGAGGTGCAAGTCTCATAGTGCAAACAGTTCTTGGAAGTGGAGATCAGAGAGTGCAAGTAAGGTGCAGTCATGTGGAGCAGTTCCATAGGTTGTGTGTGTGTGTGCCTGTGTGCGTATGTGTTTGAGGTGTGTGTGTGTGTGTGTTTGAGGTGTGTGTGTGTGTGTGTGTGTGTGTGTGTGTGTGTGTGTGTGTGTGTGTGTGTGTGTGTGTGTGTGTGTGTGTGTGTGGTGTGTGTGTGTGTGTGTGTGTGTGTGTGTGTGTGTGTGTGTGTAGAGAGAGAGAGAGAGAGAGAGAGAGAGAGAGAGAGTCTTAGCTTCCTGTCTGCCTGGTTGCTGGAGCAGACCGTGTAGGGAGGGGTTGGAGGGAGTTCAGCATTCTGATGGCCTGGTGGATGAAGGTGTTCGTCAGCCGGGTGGTTCTGGACCGTAGGCTCCCGTACCTCTTTCCGGAGGGCAGGAAACGGATCAGGTTGTGTGCTGGGTGGGTCTCATCCCTCACAATTGTGATGGCTTTGCGGGTGAGGAGGCTAGAGTAGATGTCTTGCAGGGAGGGGAGAGGTGCCTTGATGATCCTCCCAACTGTGTTCACTATACGTTGCAGGGCTTTCCTAGTCAGTGCAGCTCCCGCCCCACACAGTGATACAGCTGGTGATGATGCTTTCAATGGTTCCTCTGTAGAAGGAGGTCATGATGGCTGGTGGGGCCCTGGCATGATTCAGCTTCCGCAGGAAGTAGAGGCGTTGCTGGGCTTTCTTGACCAGTGATGTAGTGTTGGTGGTCCAGGAGAGGTCCTCACTGATGTGCACTCCAAGGAATTTTGTGCTGCTCACCCTCTCCACAGCAGCACCATCGATGGTCAGTGGCAGGAGTCGGCGGGGACCTTTCTGGAAGTTGACAAAAATCCCACCAGGGTTGTGTCGTCTGCAAACTTCACCAGGTGGTTGGTGTTGTAGGTCGCTTTGCAGTCGTGTGTGAGCAGGGTGAAGAGCAGCGGGCTTAGCACACACCCTTGTGGAGCTCCTGTGCTCAGCGTGATGGTGTCCGAGGTGTTGTTGCCGACACACACTGCTTGCGGTCTCTGGCACAGTTAGTCCAGAAGCCAGTTGCAGAGGGAAGTGCTGAGGCCCAGATTGTCCAGTTTGCATATCAGCTGTTGGAGTATGATTGTATTGAATGAGCTGATGCTGAGCTGAAGTCAATGAACAGCATTCTCACATATGAGTCTTTTTTCTCCAGGTGAGTGATGCCTGGGTGTAGAGTAGAGTTGATGGCGTCCTCTGTGGAACGTCGGAGTCTGTATGCGAACTGAAAGGGGTCCAGGGTGGGGGGGAGGGTGGATTTGATGTGTGTCATGACCAGTCGTTCGAAGCACTTCATGATGATGGTGTCAGTGCTATGGGACGGTAGTAGTTAAAGCAGGATGGAGATGACTTCTTTGGCACCGGTATGATGGTGGCGGCTTTGAAGCAGGAGGGGACAATGGGTTGTTGTAGTGAGGTGTTGAAGATGTCAGTGAATACATGCTTTAGTTCCTCAGCACAGTCCTTCCGTACCCGTCCAGGTATGTTGTCTGGGCCTGTTGCTTTGCGCAGGCTGATCCTGGTGAGAGCTCTCTTCACGCTTTCAACAGGTAGACAGAGTGCTTGGTCGTGTGGTGGGGGAGGTGTTTTCTGTGGGTGGGTCTTGTTTTGTTCCTCGAAGCGTGTGAAAAAGCTGTTGAGGTTGTTCAGCAGGGATGTGTTGTTTTCGCAGCTCCGGGGTGACGGCTTGTAGTCAGTGATAGCTTGGATGGCCTTCCATAGGCTCCGTGCATCTTTGCTATCACTGAAGTGGGAGGTTATTTCCCGTGTATATACCTGTTTTGCTTTCTTAATGCCTTGTGACAGGTTGGCCCTTGCTGTTTTCATGCCTGCTTCATCTCCAGCTCTAAAGGCTCTGTCTCAAGCCCTCAGCAGCCTGTGGACGTCCCCTGTCAGCCATGGCTTCTGGTTGGCCTGAGTGATTATTGTTTTTGTTTCTGTCGTCAATGCACTTAGTGATGTAGGAGGTGACAATGTCTCTGTACTCCTCAATGTGTAGCCTATTTGGTTGTTATTGTTGGTGGCAGCTTGTTTGAAAATATCCCAGTCAGTTATTTCAACGCAGTGCTGGAGGGTGGCGTGAGCACCGTCAGGCCACACTTTCACCTTTGGAACCGGTTTGCCGAGTTTTGCAGGGAGGAGGAGGACAGTGTGGTGGTCTGAGAGTCCGATGGGGGGAGGGGCATAGCCCTGTAGACGCTTTTGTGGGGGGTGTAAGCCATGTCCAATGTGTTTTTATCCCTGGTTGGAAAGTAATTACACACTGAAACATAGTGCCCGAAGTGCACAAGTGCACCATTTGAGACACAGCATCAGTGTTACAAGTTGTAAGGTGTAAAGTGTAAAAACTGACGCTTTTATCCAGAGTGACTCACAGTTATTTCAGGGTATTAATTACAGTCCATAGTAGCCTTGTTCTTACGCAAACCCTCGTGCACTTTTGCCCAACTTTGCGAGCTCGCAACCATCTGCGTGAGAACCAGGTTACACAAGTCCATGTAGAAATGTGGGGACAGGTACCTTAGTAAACAGCATTTCAGCCATGGGTGAAAGTGTAGGGATACGCCTCCCCATCGGTCAGGGTGGGATTCAAACAACCCTCTGCAACCCTCCGACCCACAAAACACATTTCCTTTCTCAAGATGAGCAAAGGGTTGGATTGGTGGGATTGAAAGTGATTTTATAATCTGTCACAATGCTACTCATCAGTTGACATCAACTGAACACGACACCAATGTAAAATGTATTGACTTTGGAGAGCATTCATTTGCTCTGCTAGGCTTTGTGTCCACACAGTCCAGGCTCACCTCAAGACCAATACCTGAAAACCAACAATGGCCAGCCTGCAATAGTATTTCAATGCCTGTTAATGTAAAATAAACAGAGCCACAAACGCCTCTGAAGTATATAAGGACCAATGACTTGTGTATTCTCTCTATATATACAGTCATTGGTGCGGACCCTCTCTGAGTTCCTTAATGTTTACCATTATCACAGGGAAATGGAAAGAGAGGTGGAGAGAGCAGAGAAGAGGTGTAATAGCCTGTGTGAAGAGGGCCAAAGTACTCTCAAGGTGATGAAGTGAACGCAACGGAGAATATGACGCATGGGGAGAAGAACGCACTGACAGGCACTCACGGAGAGATGGAGAGAGATGGTGGGGGGGGGAGAGAGAGAGAGAGAGAGAGAGAGAGAGAGAGAGAGAGAGAGAGAGAGAGAGAGAGAGAGATGCCTACAGATGGACTGTGTGCAAAGAGAACACAAGTGACCGGGCGAGAGGGAGAGAGCAACAGAGGGAAACAGTAACAAAAGCCCTCAGATGGAGGGAGACAAAAGGAGAGAGAGAGAAACAGCAAACAAGAGAGAGAGAGAGAGAGAGAGAGAGAGAGAGAGAGAGAGAGAGAGAGAGAGAGAGAGAGAGAGAGAGAGAGCTTTCTGTAAGGGATGTTTCGTAACCTGAAATAGGGATGTTTCGTAACCTCGGGTTACAAAACATCCCTAGTGACTTTCGCATAGGGATGTTTTGTAACCTCATAGGGATGTTTTGTAACCTCATAGGGATGTTTTGTAACCTGCCATTATATTAAATGTAAAACATGCATTGTGACCTGAAAAGGGATGGTGTGACATGAATAGGGATGTTTTGTAACTTCAAAGGGATGTTGCAACCCAAGTCACATTTCTAACCAGCTATGCATAAACTATATTAAAAAGCTCTGAAATGGACTTATTTATATTTTCAGAAATATATTTTCATGAATTTTAGAAATCATGAGTATAATTTTACCCTAAATAGAAATATTAATAAATATTTTTAACAGTACATTTTATGTTTAGAGTGGTTAGTCACCAAAACAGGAATACATCATAACTCGGTGTGAGTATTTTTTTCATCCAGGTATACATGGTTTCCAAATTTTGTTTATAATCTGACTGTGTGAAACTTTCTGCGCACAGCTCAACCTCTGATTGTTGCAAACCGCTGTCGGTCAAAAATATAGCACACGTGTTTGTATAGCGCAAGTACCTTGCCACTCATCATAACGTCATGTTTACAAACATTCAGAACCCATGTATAGTGTAACAGACTTAAGAGATATATCTCTTTGTAGGCCTAGGCCTATTTGAAGACATATACACAGCTAATATTGTGCCACATATGTGAGATAGGCATACATGAGGTACTCCCTCAAATATATTGGCTGTGCATTTGTGTAATCCTTAGGTTACCCCCTGGATAGCTTATATAGTGTAATATACTCAACATGTACAAGGGTGGGATATAGCTTAACATACATTAAATCACTGGCCCTCGAAGACAAAGGCCACCTCTCCAACAGTATATAAGCCTATGACAATGAACCCCTCATTGAGTTCTTCCTCCCATGCACAAGACGTGTGTGTCTCTTTCGGTTTCTCTCTCTCCCTCTCTCTCTCTCTCTCTTTGTCCTGAACAGACAGTAGCCTTGAGTTAAATGTAATGTTGCCTTATCATGTCATATAATATTCATTCATTTAATTGCATCTCCTCATCTCTATCATGCCATTTGTCATTTCTGTTTTTTAAGATAATAATGCGTCTGTGCTGAATGAACCACTCCTGGCCCAATTTGACTGGGATTAGGGTGGGGTAACAGATTCATACTTTTACAACACCAAGAACTTTCAATAAATGTGTGGTTTGAGGATATTTGGCAAAGGTATCACAGAGTTAGCCCAGTAAATACACCGTCCTTGAGTTCAGCTGCTCATTATTTGACACCCGGTTACCACATGTGAGGTCAGGTCTTTCACCAGTAGGCCATTGGGACATGGCTTTGCATGCATGAAATGACAACTACACATCAAGGGCTTTCAGGAAATGTATGATGTGAGATACTTTGGAACAGGTATCCCAGAGTTACACCCTATAATACCCTGACCCTGAGCTGCTCAGTATTTGACGCCTGGTTATCACGTGTGAGTTTAGATCTTTGACCAGTAGGCTAGAGAGACATTGCATTGCATGCATGAAATGACATCACCATATCAAGACGTTTCAGAAAATGTATGGTTTGACGTACTTTGGTTTAAGTATCACTGAGTTACACCCTAAAATACACTGACCACATGTTCAGCTGCTCAGCATTGAACACCGGGTTACAACATGCAATGTCAGATCTTTGACCAGTAGGCTAGTGGAACATGTTTTTGCATGAAAGAAATGGCATCTACATATCAAGAGCCTTCAGGAAATGTATCATGTGAGGTACTTTTGTTAAGGTATCAATGAGTTACACTCTAAAATACACTGACCGCAAGTTTAGCTGCTAAGTATGCGGCGCTCAGTTACTACATGTTAGGTCAGATCTTTGACCAGTAGGCTAGTTAGAAATGGCTTTGCATCCATGAAATGACATCTACACTTCAAGACCTTTCAGAAAAGGTATGGTTTGAGGTTGTTTGGAACAGGTATCCTTGAGTTACACCCTAAAATACACTGAGCGTGAATTCAGCTGCTCAGTATGGAACGCTCAGTTACTACATGTTAGGTCAGATATTTGACCTGCAGTCTAGTTGGACATGGCTTTGCATGCATGAAATGACATCTACACTTCCAGATCTTTATGAAAATATATGGTTTGAGGTTGTTTGGAACAGGTATCCTTGAGTTACACCCTAAAATACACTGAGCCTGAATTTACAGTAGCTGCTCAGTATGCGACGCTCAGTTACTACATGTTAGGTCAGATATTTGAACTGTAGTCTAGTTGGACATGGCTTTCTATAGATGAAATGACATCTACACTTCAGGAGCTTCCAGTAAATGTATGGTTTGAGCTACGTTGGCACAGGTATCCCTGAGTTACACCCTAAAATACATTGACCATGAATTCAGCTGCTCAATATGCGACGCTCAGTTACTACATGTTAGGTCAGATATTTGACCTGTAGTCTAGTTGGACATGGCTTTCCATAGCTGAAATGACATCTACACTTTAAGAGCTTTCAGGAAATGTATGGTTTGTGGTACTTTGGCACAGGTATCCCTAAGTTACACCCTAAAATACATTGACCATGAATTCAGCTGCTCAGTATGCGACGCTCAGTTACTACATGTTAGGTCAGATATTTGACCTGTAGTCTAGTTGGACATGGCTTTCTATAGATGAAATAACATCTACACTTCAGGAGCTTTCAGAAAATGTATGGTTTGTGGTACTTTGGCACAGGTATCCCTGAGTTACACCCTAAAATACATTGACCATGAATTCAGCTGCTCAATATGCGACACTCAGTTACTACATGTTAGGTCAGATATTTGACCTGTAGTCTAGTTGTACATGGCTTTCCATAGCTGAAATGACATCTACACTGAGAGAGCTTTCAGAAAATGTATGGTATGAGCTACTTTGGCACAGGTATACCAAAGTTACACCCTAAAACACATTGACCATGAATTCAGCTGCTCAGTATGCGACGCTCAGTTACTACATGTTAGGTCAGATATTTGAACTGTAGTCTAGTTGGACATGGCTTTCTATAGATGACACGACATCTACACTTCAGGAGCTTTCAGAAAATGTATGGTTTGTGGTACTTTGGCACAGGTATCCCTGAGTTACACCCTAAAATACATTGACCATGAATTCAGCTGCTCAGTATGCGACGCTCAGTTACTACATGTTAGGTCAGATATTTGACCTGTAGTCTAGTTGGACATGGCTTTGCATGCATTAAATGACATCTACACTTCAAGAGCTTTAAGAAAATGTGTGGTTTGAGGTTGTTTGGAACAGGCATCCCCAAGTTACACCCTAAAATATATTGAACGTGAATTCAGCTGCTCAGAATGTGACGCTCAGTTACTACATGTTAGGTCAGATATTTGACCTGTAGTCTTGTTGGACATGGCTTTCCATATATGAAATGACATCTACACTAAGGGAGCTTTCAGCAAATGTATGGTTTGTGATACTTTGGCACAGGTATCCCTGAGTTACACCCTAAAATACATTGACCATGAATTCAGCTGCTCAGTATGCAATGCTCAGTTACTACATGTTAGGTCAGATATTTGACCTGTAGTCTAGTTGGACATGGCTTTCTATAGGTGAAATAACATCTACACTTCAGGAGCTTTCAGAAAATGTATGGTTTGTGATACTGTGGCAAAGGCATCCCAAAGTTACACCCTAAAACACATTGACCATGAATTCAGCTTCTCAGTATGCGACGCTCAGTTACTACATGTTAGGTCACATATTTGACCTGTAGTTTAGTTGGACATGGCTTTCTATAGATGAAATCACATCTACACTTCAGGAGCTTTCAGAAAATGTATGGTTTGTGATACTTTGGCAAAGGTATCCCTGAGTTACACCCTAAAACACATTGACCATGAATTCAGCTGCTCAGTATGCGACGCTCAGTTACTACATGTTAGGTCACATATTTGACCTGTATTCTAGTTGGACATGGCTTTCCATATATGAAATGACATCACCACTAAGAGAGCTTTCAGAAAATGTATGGTTTGTGGTACTTTGGCACAGGTATCCCTGAGTTACACCCTAAAATACATTGACCATGAATTCAGCTGCTCAGTATGCGACGCTCAGTTACTACATGTTAGGTCAGATATTTGACCTGTATTCTAGTTGGACATGGCTTTCCATATATGAAATGACATCTCCACTAAGAGAGCTTTCACAAAGTGTATGGTTTGTGGTACCTTGGCAAATGTATCCCTGAGTTACACCCTAAAACACATTGACCATGAGTTCAGCTGCTCAGTATGCGACACTCAGTTACTACATGTTAGGTCAGATATTTGACCTGTATTCTAGTTGTACATGGCTTTCCATAGCTGAAATGACATCTACACTGAGAGAGCTTTCAGGAAATGTATGGTATGAGCTACTTTGGCACAGGTATACCAAAGTTACACCCTAAAACACATTGACCATGAATTAAGCTGCTCAGTATGCGGCGCTCAGTTACTACATGTTAGGTCAGATCTTTGAACTGTAGTCTAGTTGGACATGGCTTTCTATAGATGTCATGACATCTACACATCAGGAGCTTTCAGAAAATGTATGGTTTGTGGTACTTTGGCACAGGTATCCCTGAGTTACACCCTGAAATACATTGAACATGCTGCTCAGTATGCGACCCTCAGTTACTACATGTTAGGTCACATATTTGATCTGTATTCTATTTGGACATGGCTTTCCATATATGAAATGACATCTACTCTGATTGAGCTTTCAGAAAATGTATGGTTTGTGATACTTTGGCACAGGTATCCCCAAGTTACAACCTAAAACACATCGACCGTGAATTCAGCTGCTCAGTATGCGACGCTCAGTTACTACATGTTAGGTCAGATATTTGACCTGTAGTCTAGTTGGACATGGCTTTCTATAGATGAAATACCAGCTACACTTCAGGAGCTGTCAGAAAATGTATGGTTTGTGATACTTTGGCAAAGGTATCCCTGGGTTACACCCTAAAACACATTGACCATGAATTCAGCTGCTCAGTATGCGACGCTCAGCTACTATATGTTAGGTCAGATATTTGACCTCTAGTCTAGTTGGACATGGCTTTCCATAGCTGAAATGACATCTACACTGAGAGAGCTTTCAGAAAATGTATGGTATGAGCTACTTTGGCACAGGTATACCAAAGTTACACCCTAAAACACATTGACCATGAATTCAGCTGCTCAGTATGCGACGCTCAGTTACTACATGTTAGGTCAGATATTTGAACTGTAGTCTAGTTGGACATGGCTTTCTATAGATGACACGACATCTACACTTCAGGAGCTTTCATAAAATGTATGGTTTGTGGTACTTTGGCACAGGTATCCCTGAGTTACACCCTAAAATACATTGACCATGAATTCAGCTGCTCAGTATGCGACGCTCAGTTACTACATGTTAGGTCAGATATTTGACCTGTAGTCTAGTTGGACATGGCTTTGCATGCATTAAATGACATCTACACTTCAAGAGCTTTAAGAAAATGTGTGGTTTGAGGTTGTTTGGAACAGGCATCCCCAAGTTACACCCTAAAATATATTGAACGTGAATTCAGCTGCTCAGAATGTGACGCTCAGTTACTACATGTTAGGTCAGATATTTGACCTGTAGTCTAGTTGGACATGGCTTTCCATATATGAAATGACATCTACACTAAGAGAGCTTTCAGAAAATGTATGGTTTGTGGTACTTTGGCACAGGTATCCCTGAGTTACACCCTAAAATACATTGACCATGAATTCAGCTGCTCAGTATGCGACGCTCAGTTACTACATGTTAGGTCAGATATTTGACCTGTAGTCTAGTTGGACATGGCTTTCTATAGATGAAATAACATCTACACTTCAGGAGCTTTCAGAAAATGTATGGTTTGTGATACTTTGGCAAAGGTATCCCTGAGTTACACCCTAAAACACATTGACCATGAATTCAACTACTCAGTATGCGACGCTCAGTTACTACATGTTAGGTCAGATATCTGAACTGTAGACTAGTTGGATATGGCTTTCTATAGATGAAATTACATCTACACTTCAGGAGCTTTCCGAAAGTGTATGGTTTGTGGTACCTTGGCAAATGTATCCCTGAGTTACACCCTAAAATACATTGACCATGAATTCAGCTGCTCAGTATGCGACGCTCAGTTACTACATGTTAGGTCAGATATTTGACCTGTAGTCTAGTTGGACATGGCTGTCCATATATGAAATGACATCTACTCTGAAAGAGCTTCCAGAAAATGTATGGTTTGTGGTACCTTGGCACAGGTATCCCCAAGTTACACCCTAAAACACATTGACCATGAATTCAGCTGCTCAGTATGCAACGCTCAGTTACTACATGTTAGGTCAGATATTTGAACTGTAGTCTAGTTGGACATGGCATTCTATAGATGTCATGACATCTACACTTCAGGAGCTTTCAGAAAATGTATGGTTTGTGGTACTTTGGCACAGGTATCCCTGAGTTACACCCTAAAATACATTGACCATGAATTCAGCTGCTCAGTATGCGACGCTCAGTTACTACATGTTAGGTCAGATATTTGACCTGTAGTCTAGTTGGACATGGCTTTCTATAGATGAAATAACATCTACACTTCAGGAGCTTTCAGAAAATGTATGGTTTGTGATACTTTGGCAGAGGTATCCTTGAGTTACACCCTAAAACACATTGACCATGAATTCAGCTGCTCAATATGCGACGCTCAGTTACTACATGTTAGGTCAAATATTTGACCTGTAGTCTAGTTGTACATGGCTTTCCATAGCTGAAGTGACATCTACACTAAGAGAGCTTTCAGAAAATGTATGGTATGAGCTACTTTGGCACAGGTATCCCAAAGTTGTACCCTAAAACACATTGACCATGAATTCAGCTGCTCAGTATGCGACGCTCAGTTACTACATGTTAGGTCAGATATTTGAACTGTAGTCTAGTTGGACATGGCTTTCTATAGATGTCATGACATCTACACTTCAGGAGCTTTCAGAAAATGTATGGTTTGTGGTACTTTGGCACAGGTATCCCTGAGTTACACCCTAAAATACATTGACCATGAATTCAGCTGCTCAGTATGCGACGCTCAGTTACTACATGTTAGGTCAGATATTTGACCTGTAGTCTAGTTGGACATGGCTTTGCATGCGTTAAATGACATCTACACTTCAAGAGCTTTAAGAAAATGTGTGGTTTGAGGTTGTTTGGAACAGGCATCCCCAAGTTACACCCTAAAATATATTGAACGTGAATTCAGCTGCTCAGAATGTGACGCTCAGTTACTACATGTTAGGTCAGATATTTGACCTGTAGTCTAGTTGGACATGGCTTTCCATATATGAAATGACATCTACACTAAGAGAGCTTTCAGAAAATGTATGGTTTGTGGTACTTTGGCACAGGTATCCCCAAGTTACACCCTAAAACACATTGACCATGAGTTCAGCTGCTCAGTATGCGATGCTCAGTTACTACATGTTAGGTCAGATATTTGAACTGAAGTCTAGTTGGACATGGCTTTCTATAGATGTCATGACATCTACACTTCAGGAGCTTTCAGAAAATGTATGGTTTGTGGTACTTTGGCACAGGTATCCCTGAGTTAAACCCTGAAATACGTTGCCCATGAATTCAGCTGCTCAGTATGCGACCCTCAGTTACTACATGTTAGGTCACATATTTGATCTGTATTCTATTTGGACATGGCTTTCCATATATGAAATGACATCTCCACTAAGAGAGCTTTCAGAAAATGTATGGTTTGTGGTACTTTGGCACAGGTATCCCCAAGTTACACCCTAAAACACATTGACCATGCATTCAGCTGCTCAGTATGCAACGCTCAGTTACTACATGTTAGGTAAGATATTTGAACTGTAGTCTAGTTGGACATGGCATTCTATAGATGTCATGACATCTACACTTCAGGAACTTTCAAAAAATGTATGGTTTGTGGTACTTTGGCACAGGTATCCCTGAGTTACACCCTAAAATACATTGACCATGAATTCAGCTGCTCAGTATGCGACGCTCAGTTACTACATGTTAGGTCAGATATTTGAACTGTAGTCTAGTTGGACATGGCATTCTATAGATGTCATGACATCTACACTTCAGGAGCTTTCAGAAAATGTATGGTTTGTGATACTTTGGCAAAGGTATCCCTGAGTTACACCCTCAAATACATTGACCATGAATTCAGCTGATCAATATGCAACGCTCAGTTACTACATGTTAGGTCAGATATTTGACCTGTAGTGTAGTTGTACATGGCTTTCTATAGCTGAAATGACATCTACACTGAGAGAGCTTTCAGAAAATGTATGGCATGAGCTACTTTGGCACAGGTATACCAAAGTTACACCCTAAAACACATTGACCATGAATTCAGCTGCTCCGTATGCGACGCTCAGTTACTACATGTTAGGTCAGATATTTGAACTGTAGTCTAGTTGGACATGGCTTTACATAGATGTCATGACATCTAAACTTCAGGAGCTTTCAGAAAATGTATGGTTTGTGGTACTTTGGCACAGGTATCCCTGAGTTACACCCTAAAATACATTGACCATGAATTCAGCTGCTCAGTATGCGACGCTCAGTTACTACATGTTAGGTCAGATATTTGACCTGTAGTCTAGTTGGACATGGCTTTCCATAGCTGAAATGACATCTACACTAAGAGGGCGTTCAGAAAATGTATGGTTTGTGATACTTTGGCACAGGTATCCCCAAGTTACACCCTAAAACACATTGACCGTGAATTCAGCTTCTCAGTATGCAATGCTCAGTTACTACATGTTAGGTCAGATATTTGAACTGTAGTCTAGTTGGACATGGCTTTCTATAGATGAAATTACATCTACACTTCAGGAGCTTTCAGAAAGTGTATGGTTTGTGGTACTTTGGCAAAGGTATCCCTGAGTTACACCCTAAAACACATTGACCATGAATTCAGCTGCTCAGTATGCGACGCTCAGTTACTACATGTTAGGTCACATATTTGACCTGTATTCTAGTTGGACATGGCTTTCCATATATGAAATGACATTTACAATAAGAGAGCCTTCAGGAAATGTATGGTTTGAGGTTGTTTGGAACAGGTATCCTTGAGTTACACCGTAAAATACACTGAGTGTGAATTTACAGTAGCTGCTCAGTATGCGACGCTCAGCTACTACATGTTAGGTCAGATATTTGACCTCTAGTCTAGTTGGATATGGATTTCCATATATGAAATGACATCTACACTAAGTGAGCTTTCAGGAAATGTATGGTTTGTGGTACCTTGGCACAGGCATCCCTGGGTTACACCCTAAAACACATTGACCATGAATTCAGCTGCTCAGTATGCGACGTTCAGTTACTACATGTTAGGTCAGATATTTGACCTGTAGTCTAGTTGAACATGGCTTTCTATAGATGAAATGACATCTACACTTTACGAGCTTTCAGACAATGTATGGTTTGTGGTACTTTGGCACAGGTATCCCTAAGTTACACCCTAAAATACATTGACCATGAATTCAGCTGCTCAGTATGCGACGCTCAGTTACTACATGTTAGGGCAGATATTTGACCTGTAGTCTAGTTGGACATGGCTTTCCATAGCTGAAATGACATCTACACTGAGAGAGCTTTCAGAAAATGTATGGTTTGAGCTACTTTGGCACAGGTATACCAAAGTTACACCCTAAAACACATTGACCATGAATTCAGCTGCTCAGTATGCAACGCTTAGTTACTACATGTTAGGTCAGATATTTGACCTGTAGTCTAGTTGGACATGGCTTTGCATGCATTAAATGACATCTACACTTCAAGAGCTTTAAGAAAATGTATGGTTTGAGGTTGTTTGGAACAGGCATCCCCAAGTTACACCCTAAAATACATTGACCATGAATTCAGCTGCTCAGTATGCGACGCTCAGTTACTACATATTAGGTGACATATTTGACCTGTAGTTTAGTTGGACGTGACTGTGCATGCATTAAATGACATCTACACTTCAAGAGCTTTAGGAAAATGTATGGTTTGAGGTTGTTTGGAACAGGCATCCCCAAGTTACACCCTAAAACACATTGACCATGAATTCAGCTTCTCAGTATGCAACGCTTAGTTACTACATGTTAGGTCAGATATTTGACCTGTAGTCTAGTTGGACATGGCTT
>NC_085875.1:30032953-30047953 GCF_034702125.1 Engraulis encrasicolus
GCATTTTCATCAAAGACCGATCCGCCAGGCATTGAGAGAGACATTTACTGTAATCCTGTGACAATGTTTGTAGTCATCTATTACGGGCTATTTACACCACAACAGGCAAAATGAATATCTAAATCTGACTCAGACGGGTCAGCTCTAGCGGCATGACTGATATCACTACATCAAGGGGATGACCAGGCCAAAATCATCAGCAGTCCACTGGGCAAAGGCCCTCTATACCTTATGGCCAATCCAGCTATGGTGGTAGGATGAGGTATCCGTGCTGTGAAGTAACAGAATTAAAATGGCTGAGCTAAGTAAGTGTGTTGCGTCAGTCGACCGCCATCCATGCATAATACATGAGTGATTCACGGCAACACAGATAAGAGTCAATGCGGCCCACTGCACCGAGCCAGCGTTCATGTCTGTTTTATAACACGAGACGAGAGCAAGTTTTCTTTTAAAGTTGTTGGTTGAACATGTGCTTTTAGAAACTCCTAAAGCCCTTACATTAAAGGAGCAGTTCAGCCAATTTCAATATGCTGTTGTATTGCTCACGCTACCCTTGACTTCTCAGTACCCGGTGACACTGCATTTTTGGGCTCAGCCCTTTCCGAGATCTGAGCTATTCTTATGGGGGCAGATTTTGTTTACATTAAAAACTTTCTTAACATAGGCCTACTTCAAATATTTTCTCAAAAGGTATTGCTGTTTGCTAGTTGTCTGCTGATGTTGCATAACCTTTTGGATGATTTTGGGAACAAATAAAAATATTTTTTTGAAATGTACAGTATACACTACTTAACCAATACTACATTGTACTGTAGAAAATGGGAGCAGAGTCACTTCGCCGGAGCTCGAACTGGGCCCTTCTGGTTTTGTGCTTTGGAAACCTCTCTCGGACCCTGAGATTTGGGGACAGGATTGGTCAACCACGGTAATGTGACATAAGGGGTCTGAATCAAATTTGCGCATGCTCACTACATACTACTGTAGCAAAGGGGCAGGGGCGGTTGAAAGTGTGGGCTGACCGGGGCAGCACCCGAGAGGGAGCCACACCATCACAAAACTCAGCCCCCAGCGCAGTGGTGTAGTCTACGTAGAACGCAGGTATACGGAGTATACCCACTTCCACATTTCAGGGGTTTCAGTATACCCACTTAAACTGATTGATCCATTATTTAGAATAGCACACATTTATACAGTATACCCACTTCAAAAAATTCTCAAATATACAATATACCCACTACAAAAAAGTAGTGTTGCACCGATACCGATACCAGTATCGGCCGGGGCCCCGATACTACACTAAAATGGTGGTATCGGTATCGGCCGATACCAACAAATAGGGCACCGATACCATTTACAGATGCTAGTATGACAGTTAAACGGAGCCTTGATCTTAGTTATTTTATATCATAGGCATTTAAAAGTATAAAAAGTTCTACTGGAGTAGGCAGCAGCCTGACAAAGCCATAATAGCAATGATGTTACATCCAAGTAGTAGCCTATATAACTTTTCATATATATACTGTATATAAATTTCGAACAGAGTAGTATCGGTATGGTATCGGTATCGGCCGATACTGCACAATCAGGTATCGGGTATCGGTATCGGGGCTAAAAAATGGTATCGGTGCAACACTACAAAAAAGTAGACTACACCACTGCCCCAGCGGCATTGCAAAAATCACCAATTAGCGCTATTAATGTTATTTCCACGCTACGGATACACTATCGCAACTGTAACATGGTATTACCAATTTTATTTTTATCAGTTATAAAAGTTTTTCACCCTTTTTTCTCGTTAGGACGCGGGCCGTGTTGGGGGGGTGGCGTGGGGTGGCACAGTACAGCTATTGTAGGATCACCACTGCCTCACCAGAGGTGCATTTATTGAAACCGTAGTTGCTAACTATCTAAGCTACTTTGTTGTTTGCAATGCAATTTCACATTGACAATTACCCAATTGCTAACTGGATAACAACCATGCTTTTGAGAAACGCACCCCCAAGGACTCAAACCTGGGCCTTCCAGGGCACTAAACTAGGTCTCTGACTGCCACTCCAAAGAGGCACGCTCATTACCTTCCCCCACAACCCTAGTGATGGTCTCACCAGCGCAAGTTCATTAAGTATGTATAGTGTAGTGTACTTCCTATGGTAAGTAGGTTACGTTAATGTCAGGGAACACTTTGAAGCTCCAGCAAAAGATGGTCATCATCATCTTCAAAAGGCATTTTTCTTAGAATTTGATCATCACAATACACTGCATTTACGTCACACTATTTCCGAGTAAGTATCTTTATTAGAAGTCTTAGCTCTTATTCACAGATGTGTACGAGGACTCTCTCAGTGTTATCCTCCTGATGTTAAGCTATTTGAAACATCACCTTCCTCCTTTTGACATAAACCAATTCACAGTTGTGGGCAGGAGTTGACTGACCCCTGTCTATTCTTCCTTAAGGGCATTTTAGCTGTTGATAAGGTTGCAGGAAAGGGGGTGCGTCATGGTTCAATGGGCTAAAACTGTCATCCCATAAAGCACGGGACCTGGGAACGGTTCTGAATCATTTCTCCATCCCACCCCATCTCTCTCTCTCTCTCTCTCTCTCTCTCTCTCCCTCTCTTTCTCTCTCTCTCTCTCCCTCTCTTTCTCTTTTCAACTCATCCTTGACTGTCCTATCTCAATAAAGGCTTAAAATCTCCAAAACTAATGTTTAAAAAGACTGCATGTGAGTAGCAGAGCTTCACTGTTCCGTCCTACTCCTTCTGCTACAGGATTCCAACCAGCAACCCTTTACCCTCTAACAATCACAAGACAGCTGTTCCAAAGTTCCAGACTTCCAGATGCCTTGAGCTACCACAGCTGAGTAGTCTGATACTGACATTTTCTGTTGTTTTTGTGTATCTACTTTTATCTTTGTATTGCCTACCTCACTCTGGCTGTCTGTGCAGTTTAAAATACATAGTATGGCTGACCAAAACACTCACCTGTTCACTATATAGAACATTATGTACTCTGCCACTCACACAGGCTGTTTCATAGTGCAAAATAAAAGCGAGTGACACTGTTCAGATAGGCTCAGATCCCTTCTACCCAGCTCTTGTCAGAGTATGTTCACCAGTGGGCCGGGAGAACTGCCTGTGAAGATTTTTTTAGATGGCTGCCCAAATCTCTCTATAAAGAAAACCAAACTTCTGTTCAGTAATGTTCATTCAATCACATGCTCCTGTGGGAAATGCATTCATTATATTTTCAATACCCTTGTTCATTTCTGTTCTATTACATAGATGAAAGAATAGGACCGCGGGCTATTGTCTTTGTGTTTCAGTGGGTGCACAGTATGCACAAATTGCTTTAAGAGTTTTGAAGCCCTTTAAAATGAAAAGTAGTACTTATTGCTCTTTATAAACTGTTCACCATGACCTACTTAGAAGGAAAGTGTATTTGTGAGTGTCCTACCATGTATGCATTTTATAAAGTCAGTTGCCGGCGGAGTTAGATGAACGAGTCAGTCATCAATCAGTGGGTCGCTACTTCGATTGTAAGTCAGGTTGAAGTGTCCTTGATCAAGAACCTACAGGAAGCACCATACTGCTCATGGTGTGTTCTTTGGCAGCTTACAGCACAGTAGGCTACTTGGCAGCGTTAAGCTATAGGCTTATGAATGACTGCGTGAATAGGAAAATATATGGCAGTGAAGTGCTATGAGTATATTAGCTTGCCAGTGCTAACAGTAGAGGTCCATAGAGTCGGAGTCATCTAATGAGAGTACTGCAATTCTAATTGACCTTTTTCCATGTCGGTTCTCAATGTCTATAAGGTCAAATCATGACATAAAGACACAGGTGTACAAAATGGTAGCACTCCTCAGGTCACTATCCAATCAATAGTTCTGTCTGAATAGGTCTGTCTTTCTTTTCAATCGATGGTTGTTTTAATGTATTGAATTGTATAGAATGTTTTAATTTAATTGTAGGCTATATGATTTTACTATTGGACCCCAGGAAAAATAGCTGGGTCTGCACCCAGCTAATGGGGATCCTAATAAACTAAACTAAACTTTACTATACCCACTCACTAGGTTGATGTCTGTCTGTCATTTTCTTTCAAATAGCCACTGTATGCGTCTGGCTGTTTGATAATTTACGCCGCTGTTTAACTTAGCTTAGCTTAGCTTACATTAGCCAAGAGTTGTGCCACAGTTGGCTATAGTTAATTCATATTTATATGTTGTCACTGAGGTGCTGTTTCCATGTAGCCTGCTATTTTTAAATGTGGGTATTTTTTTCTCATGTTTAGGTGTAAATGCAACATGTGGATAAAAATAAAAACTCCATTGTAACAAGTGCGTTTTAGCCCCCTAAATGGGAGGTTTTTGATATGCAGGTTTTAAATCTCTGTTTACATGTAAACGGAAAGCCAAAATCAGTGCGTTTTCAAAAATAGCAGGCTATGTGGAAACAGCTTCTGAGTAAATGTAGGCTACTTTACCATATATGTGACTGGATTTCAGTCACATGTCTCTGAGAGCAACTTTCTCTTTGCAGAATGTGCTAGTTGATGTCTTGAAGAAGCTACTTAATGCTTCAGAAACTGTACTGGATTCCCATGTGCAAGGTAATGTTGTCAGAATCTTTGATTAATTCTATATATGCCCCTGAGCCTACAGACAGTTTTTTTGTCACATATTGCCTTTTACTAACATTTACCTTTTCAATTCTCTATAAAAAAGAAAGAGAAAAAAGTAGGCAAGCAAAGTTCAGTCCAGTCAGTCAAACCGCATCAATCTGCCATATCTACAGCACAACACAGTTAGTATCTACAGTTTTTGAGAAAGCACGGTGGATGTGCTGAGGAATTTATGAGGGTGAACAGGTTCATAGTGAGTGTGCAGAAACACTGAGGAAATGAACTCCTCTGAACCTCTATGGCAGTGATTCTCAAAGTGTGGTCCGGGGACCACTGATGGTCCGCGACAGAGCTCAGGTGATCCGCGAGGAGATTTCTACTTTTCCAAGTCAAGCCTGTAGTAGGCTATATTTATAACATTATTACAAAGCTAAACATGGCTGAAGTCATATTTTCACCACGATAAGACAGGCTTGTAAACGTGAATAAAAAGCAAGTGATCTGCATCAAAATTAGCAGTGTCAAATTAGCACCCGTCAACTGTCAATTCAGTTGACAGGTGGTCCCTGAACATTTTTTTGGGGGGGGACAAAGTGGTCCTTGGTCTGAAAAAGTGTGAGAAACACTGCTCTATGGTGAATCACTGAGACGACCATTGGCATAGCGACATTGACGGTGAAGTGATTGATTGACAGGTGTCACTCACTCAGACAGACGTTGTCATGGAAGAAGCTGAGGATGTCCTGGCACTGTTCACGGTGGTTGCCACTAGCAACGCAGGAACACCATGGACCCACATTAGACGTGGTGTTGTCCAAGTAGTTAGGAGTGAATATGCTGCCTGTGGAGGGAGAGAGAGAGAGGGGGGGGAGAGAGAGAGAGACAGAAAGAGAGAGAGGAGGAAGAGAGAGAGAGGGAGAGAGAGAGAGAGAGGGATAAAAAGAGAGAGGGAGAGAGAGAGAGGGAGATGTGAGATTCAAAGTGATTCTGAAAACAAAACAGAGAGACAGACAAACAGACAGACAGATAGATATACAGTAGACACACACACGCCCACAGATACACTGCCTCCTCCACACACACATATACTTACATATACCCCCCCCCCCCCACCCACACACCCACCCACCCACCCATCCACCCATCCACACACACACACACACACACACACACACACACACACACACACACACACACACACACACACACACACACACACACACACACACACACACACACCTGTTGAAAATAATTTTGTCTGTATGTATGCTGCAGTAATGCATTTCTGCTTGGACAGCCTGCAACACTTTGGTTGTCTAAAAGGCTTTAGTGCTGGAGGGGCTATTTTCCTTATTGAGGGAAAATCATAATCACTTGAACTGGGGAGGGTTCTGATGCTGTGATGTTAAAAGGCCCATACAGTCAGGGGGTGCAGAGAACAGAAGACCACTATATCCTACCTCTATCTCTCTCTCTCTCCCTCTCTTTAATGCCTCTCCCTCTCTTCCCTTTATCCCAATATTTCCTCCCTCCATCACTCCTCTCTCCCTTGCTATCTCCCTCTCTCTCTCTCTCTGTCTCACAGTCGTCCCCCCCCCCCTCTCTCTCTTTCTCACCCACACTCTTTCATCCCTCTCCCCCTCCCTCTCATCCCTTTCATTCATCCTAGTCCTCTCTCCGTTTTCTATCTCTGCATTGTTGGCATCCCTGACCCTCTATTATGGATCCCTTTATTCGTCTGGGGGGTGGGGGGTGACAGGAGTTTGTCCTTTGTGCCGTTGAAAGGCTGGATTGGAGACAGAGGCGGAACAATTGTACATGGGGCCCTGGGGCAAAACACTGACAAGTCCCTCTGTACACCCTGCCAAAGTCATAATAGGGCCCCCACCACCACCAATACGGGAGGGTCCTGGGTCCAGGGGCAAATGCCCTGCTCACCCCTCCTACAGCTCCGCACCTGCTTGGAGAGCGTTCACAGGGAGCAGTTATGGGCGGTGGAGGTAGAAACAGCAGGGAGGTGGAGGTGGAGTACAGTCAGCTGTTTGGTGGAGAGGGACTGAAAGATGGTCCAGTAGAGCAGGTGTGAGTTTCTCAAAAGAGAAGTTGTTAGCCTGTTAGCAACTTCGGTAGTTGCCAATGGGAAAATGCATTGAAAACAACAAAGTAGCTAATGTAGTAAGCAACTTTGGTTTTGAGAAATTCACCCCAGGTGTGTTGTTTCACCGGGGGTTAACCAGTGCATTGGGAATGCTGGAAACAGAGGTATTGTGGAGGCAAAATGTGCAGGTGCACCATGAAAAAATAGGAGGTGGGCTGTGTGCATGTGTGTGTGCATGCATGCGTGTGTGTGAGCCACGGGCGTAATTTTAGGTGTGGATGGTAGGGACATGTCTATACCACTTTTGTCCCCACCTCTTTTTCACAAATATAATAAAAATTATCATACCTGGGCAATTAACTTTATTAATGTCCTCACCATTTTACATTCCGTTGCCTGCCTCTGATCGACGTCATAGCTCATTACACATTGCATGCTGAAGTTCAGCTTCTCTTTTTTGACACATTTGACTACGCCAAAGTATTCACCAATTTTGCCGCTTGCTCTTCCATACAGTCAATGACTTACGCCGCCTTTGCCACTTTTACCATCTCCACTCTGTTCTTACAGTGAGGGTGGTTGTTGCTGGTCTTGTTGGAGTAATGGTTGCTCAGTTAATTTCTGCAGTGTTAATTCAACCCCTTAAGCATATAACCAACTCTAAAAGTGCTATATTCTCTGTTTTAGTCTCTAAAAACAGCACAATTTTATTGTGTGGTTGGGGAGTTTTGAGGTGGCTGTTAGTGTTGTTGAGGTAAAGGGTGGTTGGGGAGTATTGGAGGTGGTTCTGGGTGATGGGAGAGACCGGGCGAATACATCAGAGGCGACCATATTAAGCGTCAGAGAATCACCGGACTGTGCCGCAAGAGCGATTAGAGGCAGAGAAGCGACAGAGTATGTCTATTAAAAGCAGAATGCAAGCATTCCAACATTCCCATCGGCTGTGGCAGGTATTGCCAAAGTGCGACACCTGCCATGTGAATAATATTTGCTCAAGTCCAACTACAAATTGTCGCTCAAATCGCCTTTAGTCGACCAAACCGATTTTGTCTCTTCTGTCGCCAGCGACTCAATTCAAAGTCAATTACTTCCGTCGCTAGAATTGCTCAAGTCGCATCTGGTCTATTCGTGCTGTAAGGGGTGTCTAAAAAAAGTTTTGAGGTGGGGTGATTCTTGGCGTTAGCGGAAATGGGTGGACAGTGCTGTGTCTGGGCTGGATTGGGGCAGTGGGCAGTGTTGCCAGATTGGGCGGGTGCCCGCATTTGGCGTTTTTTTCAGCCGTTTTGGGCCCATAGAAGTCAATGTAATTTGTTGAATTTGGGCGGAATTTAGCGCATTTTGGCGTTTTTTGAGAACCTTTTGGGCGGGATTTGATCAGACACATCTGGCAACACTGGCAGCGGGGAATACGCTTGTGTGGCAGGAGCATAAAGGGAACTACAGTACTTTTAACCCATCGATTTCCTTTACAGTCGAACAAAACAAAACAGCATTCACAGCCCTGCAGGATAACTTGAACTAGCTGTAATGGCTGCAGAACTAGGGCAACAGAGTTGTTCTTTCGATAGAGGACTTTTGTTCACTCTCTAGTTCTGCGCTCTGCCCTTCTCTTCTTTTCACTCTTCACACCTTTTCACACATTATAACTTTCTGTCTGCCTTTCTTTTTTTTCTCAATCTCTTTTTTTCTGTTTCCTTTCTTCTGCTGTATTTTTTCAAGACCTTTACTTTTTCAATCTTAAAAGTGATTCTTTCATTGGTCTGCACACAGTGACGATGATTGTTGTGCCTTGGCCGTGAATGGCAGGTTGTGTGTGTGTGTGTGTGTGTGTGTGTGTGTGTGTGTGTGTGTGTGTGTGTGTGTGTGTGTGTGTGTGTAGTGCACCAATCTACCTTCGTGAGGCCACTGCTATTGGAGCACACCAACAAGTTGGGGCCCTCGCTCCATTTGTGGTAGTTTTGTTGATACTCTTTAAAGTAAAAGTGTAAGAATATTTCCTCACTGAAAGGCTAAGGTCAGGGATTGTTTTGGTTTTGGCACAATTTAGAATTCTTTAGCGATTGTTAGGGTTAATACGAATGAAAGTCAATGAGAGGCCCCCATACAAATATTAAGGTGGGGCTGTGTGTGTGTGTGTGTGTGTGTGTGTGTGTGTGTGTGTGTGTGTGTGTGTGTGTGTGTGTGTGTGTGTGTGTGTGTGTGTGTGTGTGTGTGTGTGTGCGCGCGCGCGTGCGTGCGTGCGTGCGTGCGCATGTGCATCTGCGTCACATGTGAGAGGTCATGTGTCACGAGTGTTTGAGAAGCATGCGGGGGGGCTAATGACAGGCCGTCACCTGGGGAGAATGAAGCGAAGCAGAGCACTCATCCTGCTGACACACACATACACACACAGACACACAGACACACAGACACACACACACACAGACACAGACACACACACACACACACACACACACACACACACACACACACACACACACACACACACACACACACACACACACACACACACACACACATTGCTGACCACTCACATGTGCTCCATGCTCCATTCAGCCATGTTGACCTGTCATGAACATACTGTATACATCCTCACCCAGCACCACAGCATGGGACTGAGCACGTGACTGCGTACAGAGAAACCGTCCACACTCAGGTAGAATAGGAGCCATGACAGACTTTTGAATATTCTTTAATTTATTCCTCTTGTTTGTTTGTTTATTGTCTATTGTATTATTTTTGTTTCTTATTAGACTTGTTTAATGTAACCTAATCAAAATTGTCCATATTTACTATGTTGACTTGACCTTGTGTGCCTTATTGTTATGTCATGTCTTTGTCATCCTCTTTATTGCAATAAAAAAAGGTATAATAGGAGCCACAAAAACTGCCTGTAGATGTTACATCCTCGAAGGCTACATCCTCTTAAGTTACAATGCAGATAGTAAATACAGTTTGTAGATAGTAAATACTTGCTTCTAGGTTGACGCTGCCTCTTTCATTGTTACTTATGTAACTGTAATTTTAAACAAAGTGATAAAGACAGTAAAATGATAAGAATCACTGATAAGAGTAAGAATGATAAGAATCTGACAACAGAAAGAATCTAGTCTGCTTGGTTCCCACAGTTTCCTCTTTTGCTTTTGATAACAGGTAAGAATGTTGGCGCATTTTACCCCTGCTATTTTGGTTTGCGTTAATCTTTTGCCTTGCTTAAGCTTCATATGTCAAACCTGCTTTCTACTCATTTGTTACTGGCATCCCGTTACCTCATGTTGACCCAAGCGGCAGTGTAAGTTGACTGCAGTAATCCACTGATCAGATCTGACTGTAACCCTCTCTGTCGTTTTTATTGAACCCGCAGCCCCACCACACACTACCCTGCCAATTCCCCTTTTAGTGTTCATTTAAATGCCTGTGAGGTTTAAGGAAGCACTATGAAATAAATGAGCTAAACAACTTTTTTTGCTTAGCTCGGGCTGTGCTCAAATGACCCTAGACAGAACCACAGGAAAATGTGCCAGTGTCGCTGCACAATCCAACTCCAATGTGGATGCAGTTTTATAAAAATGTAAATTCGCACTGTATGTAGGTTGCAACTGGGAAGGATAGCATTATAGGTAAGGTTTAACTTCCTGCACAAATGCTTGTGGTATGCAAGGTGAATTTTTTCCCCCTTGTCCCCTAAGACTTGGCCTGAAATGAAATAAATCCCTTGTATGCTCAGAACTTTCGCGACAAAAGCCTTTTTGACCATTAACTTCAGCGGACTCCTGAAATTACCTCTCTTTTTCAAGAGCTTTGTCAAGACACTCCTTTTTTCCCAGACGATGCTTTTTACCCACATTGACTGTCAGATTCTCGAAATGTCATCAGGCGGCCTATCGAGATAATGCAGATAGTTTTGTGAGGCGTCGTGTCTGTAAGACGTATGCAGGAGGAGAAAGGTAGCATTCAAAAAGCCTCCTCAGGAAATGTGAGGAGACATAATGGATGAAAAGACCTCTGGCAATAACATACCAGAATTACAGATCGTAGTGCCACCTCCACCACCACCCCCTTCCATTTAACCCCAGTCCCATTGTCTGCCTTTTCTAACAGGTGAAGCGCGACACAATAAATCTGCTTGTGGCTGTGTGACGGCGAGACCATGTGACATTTCCAGGAGTGAGGGAGTGAAAGGCGTATGTCGCACGTGTGGGAAAAAGGCACGTTCACCACAGCAGAGAGCAAGCAGCGCCGTGTCGTATAAATCTATGCCATCCATCCATCCATTGCTCTGCACCATGGTGCTATCGACACTCGCAGGCACACACTCACACATACATGCATGCACACACACACACGCACGCACACACACACTCACACACATGCACACACACACACGCACATGCACACACACGAACACATACGAACGCACGCACGCACACACACGGAGCCCTTCTCTGATTGCATCAGCGACAGCTTGCCGCTAGATTAGAGAGAGCATGGAGCACTACAACTCTCCATTTTCCGCCAGCCAAGTCTATAATTCACCGCTTTTTCCTCCCAAAACCACCGTCGTCTCGGAACTGAAAGAGGCAGGGCCGCGATGACGCACTCAGTCAGGCCGACTTCCATCAGGTGCTGGAGAACAGGGGGGTAGTATCCATTCTACCTATTTGGGGATTCTAGGTGAAATATAGACATTTGTGGAGTTGCTTGGGCACAATCCCTGGTGCTGAACAAAAAAAGTAACGTTTTGTGGAAAAATCTGAGGAAGACCGAGAGGTCTAAACGTCATCACATAATGCCAGTGAATGAATAAAAAGAAAAAAAGAATCTAAGAAGAAAAAATCCAAAGGAGTGTGTGAAGTTTTTTCCCCCCCACAAAACGAAATATAGATATTTACCATGGCTGGGCTGACGACACACACACACACACACACACACACACACACACACACACACACACACACACACACACACACACACACACACACACACACACACACACACACACACACACACACACACACACACACCTGCAGTGGGCAGTTTTGCTATGGCCCTAGGCAATTTCCCAGTCTGCCTATGGGTAAAAACCGGCCCTGGGAGGGAGGGAGGACTAGCTACTATAGCTGCTTGCTGGCTGTGGCTATGGCTCCTGCAGCTTTAATGGATGGGGAGCTACTAGCCGTCGAAGAGGCACTAACGGTGCCAAGGCCAACGGATTCGGTGATTCAGTGCCCAGGAGGCATTCTCTTGCTCAGATGGAAATTCAATGTCGGTGTGTGCGCTGCGCTGCAACTGGGGTTACAGGAGGCGGGGGGAGAAACTTCTCTTTTCTCTCCACTGGGCTTCCTCCTCCATCCACGTGTGCAGATGTAGCTCAGTTGGCGCTCCGGGCAAAAAGCACATCTAGTAACCCCTTCCATTAAAAAAGGACAAGAAAAAAAAATCATATATTCCATAGGGATGCTTGGGATGCTTGAGTGAAGGTCCTGCTTATGCTGCACCGCACATGTTCATCGCTACACACTACACACACACACACGCACACACACACACATGCACACATGCACACACACCATCCCCATGGGGTGTTGCTAGGGTACCTGTGGCTCTTCCCATCTGGATCTCATGAGCATTAAGTGAAATGGGAGCTCAAGTAAAAAAAAAAAAACATGCACCACAAAACTCCACCTATCCATTCCTCCACCCCCTGTAGGGTGTTGCTAGTGTCGCCTGTGGCTTTACCCATCAATGACTTCATCTGGGTCTCACGAGCACTACCAAAATCTACGATTAACCTGATATGCCCCTGGGCCAACTTGAGGCATGCTTTCATGTGGTTAGTCACATGTGACCTACCGACACCTCCAGACTCAGCCCCCATGTTGCCTCTGCCACATGTGACATCACACCCATCAGTCGGGGGTCTCATTAGCCATAAGTGAAGGAAATGCTTCACACCAGGGGTGCCGCCAGACTTATTTTACAGGGGCACATGCCTGCACATTGCTGTGCCCCAGTATGAGTTTAGCCAAAAATCAAAAACCTTGCTTCCTTGGAGTTTAGCTCAAGTTTTGCATATGGAGTAATCTACAGAATGCGCCCAAACTAGTGCACATTCACTACTTGCAATAATATAATTGATTTACGAGCTTTTTAAAATAAATAACAGCAAAAAAAAATCAGTCACGTGCTTCGCGCTTGCATTATCTCTCAGTGCCCTACTGTGCCCCTGTGTAGCATTAGGTCAGCTGACGCCCCTGCTCCACATATCACATAGACCTCCCTCTCCTCAGTGGATCAATGACAATGACTGTACCACCTGTGGATGGAGTATACCCATCATCAATGCCAACCCCCCAGTCCCCCACAGGACTGGACAGGAACCAAAAACATACAGTACCCAGGCATTTTGGTTTAAACTGGCCTTCCGTACGACTGTATGCCCCCGTGCTTGACTCATTCCATTGTCTACATTGTAGATGGACCCCGCCCACCCGAACTGTGAGGCCATACAAAAAAAAACCAAAAAGAAAAAATGATTAAAATCCTCTCTCATTCCATCATTGTAACATCTTAGATAAATGCTATCTACTGAGGTTTGCCATTTTCTGCAACTCTCCTACAGCTGCTTATTTCTAATAAAACTGGCCTGGTGCCACTGTGTTTACAGGATTTTTAAAAATATCACCAGACACGGGTTACTCGAGCAGCGGCTAACAAACATGTGGAGGTTCCTTTTAGGAAAACCTCTTTCAGCCATAATCAAGAATCAAGAGCTTTTATTTGTCATTGACAAACGAATTTGACAACGAAATTGTGTGAATACAATGTACACGTATTCTCTGGCTGCTGCCCATCCGGGCGCCGCTCATTTTGCACTCTATTAAAGGCAATGCATTATGGAACTCAATACCATTGCACATACAGGAATGTCGCTCTTTAGCCACGTTCAAGAGTGAGATTAATATGTGGCTTCGAGCTCAACAACTCTGTGCTATAATGGCAAAAGGAAAAGGATAACAAGCGCTCAAAGTCTTATCTCCAGATAGGAGGGGTGCATCTGGTTAATCCTTTTAAGGCTGTAGAAAGATGACTGAATCCAAAGCACTCTCCTTGAAGTCAAGGTTGTAGTTATAATAAAAAAAACCTTTATTTTACATTGGGGTAAACAAACTTAAAAAAGCTGACCAGTTTCAGCCGTCTGGCCTTCGTCAGGGCGTGGTTAAAACTCAGGTACCTGGGTAACACTGGTAAGTAAATTCTTGGAGGTCACTCTGTGCTATAATCTGGAACATTTTCATATACATGTATGTACTGTATGTATATGTTCATTCATGAGCAATTTCCTGAAAAATAAAAAGTAAAGTAAAGTAAAAGTAGTGACTACAGGGGACTGTTGGCCCACTGGGTATATGTCGGCCCCATATGCTACAGTAGATGACCAGTCAGTTCAGCCCTGCTCTCACCAGCATGAAGTCCTTCATACACATCCTCCACACATGCCCACCCCCACCCACCTCCCATAAGATGTTGCCGACACCACCTGTGGCGACAGTATAGCCATCATCGATGACTTAATCTTGGTGTCACCAGCATGTCGTCCCGGAGGCTGATGGCTAATGACATCTCTGGCATCCCCCTCTCCCCAGAGAGCTTAATGGAGGATCGACCCCCACCACAACCACCACCCGTCCTCCCACGCAGGGCGGACTGCATTCTCCTTCTGATTCATTACACCTGACGCATGATTGATAACTCTGTGCAACCACAGGCATTCACTTAATGCCACTGTGGCAAAAAAACCCTCCAACTCCCTGCATAGTACACAGTAAGAAAAGTGTTAATTCAACGCTAACAGAGTGCTCCGGGACCAAATACACTCTAGAAGATATTCCATCAACTCTCTTAAGTGTAAAACACTTTTTTTTACTGGCGACCAGAGACACATTCCCCGCATTGTCCTTATGATTCATGTCACTTGACGTATGATTGATAAAACTCTAGCCACAGACACAGCACCAACATCACCACCCTCTCCCTCCTACAGTACATTCAATGGCATGTCATTGTGTTAAAACAGACACCATTCCCTATCGTGTGCATTAGACCAGTGTAGGGGACAGTGGCAGAACAATTGTACACAGGGCCCCAGGCCAAAATACTGATAGGGCCCCCCATACGGCCTGTCATGGTCACAATAGGGCCCCCAACACCCATACAGGAGGGCCCTGGGCCCAGGGGCAAATACCCCGCTTGCAACCCCCCCTATGGCAGAACCCCCC
>NC_085875.1:30052953-30065453 GCF_034702125.1 Engraulis encrasicolus
CTGACAACTGTATTTGGCGCTTATTAAGAAAGCAAGTTGACTCGGCATTCCTGCTCGGCTGACTGGAAGTGAGCGTCCATGTTGCCACTGGTAACTGGCGCGTGCATACAGCCAATAATAATCACTCGCACGAGTAGCCTACCAACATTTTCATTTATGCATATTCAATTACTTATTTTTTAATCACAAAACTGCTGTTTGCATGAACTGAAACGTTTCCTCTGATTGCTTACAATTTTCACAATGTCTGTTTGGTTCAAGCCCGAGCCCGACCCGAGTCCGACAGATATTCTATTTTTTTTGTCCGAGTCCGGCCCGGCCCGTCGGGTTCCGACCCGGCCCGTCGGGCTTCGGTCGGGTTGCCATGCTCTGCCACACACGCACGCACGCACACACACACACACACACACACACACGCACGCAAGCATGCACGCGCACACACACACACACACACACACACACACACACACACACACACACACAGACACACAGACACACACACACACACACACACACACACACACACACACATACACACACACACACACACACACACACACACACAGACATGTAAACAATGTTGGCGTGTGGGTGCTTAGGGATTTACTCTGAGCTCTCCTTTGTAATGTATGATGTAACAAGAAAATGAGACTGAGCTGAGACAAAGCCAACTGATTACAACAGATCTCTCTCTCTCTCTCTCTCTCTCTCTCTCTCTCTCTCTCTCTCTCTCTCTCTCTCTCTCTCTCTCTCTCTCTCTCTCTCTGCGCGTGCGTATATGTGTATGTTTTCATACTTCCTACAGCATCTCATGTGAACAATGTGTAAGTTTGCAGTGATACATGTAAGCTTATCCATCATTAGCAGCTTTTAGACTAACCGAGTCAAAAGTGGCCCAAAAGTGGGCCAAAGGTGGGCAAATGAGGGTGTATTGAGGCCAGGGAGTTCAGACTAGCATGCCCCCCAGGTGCTAGCTGGTGCCAAAGCAGAGCCACTTTGACATTTATTCTTGGCTCCACCAACACCTCTGTTTAAGAGAGGCTATACTTCGGGCCAGAAGAGGTGGGGTGACTTGCTGTTTAAGTAAAGGTAACTGAGAGGAGATAATAAGAGTGCAGATACTTAATTGATCCAAAAGAAAATAAGTGTTTTTTTGTGATATCGTTTGATTTTTTTTTTGCTTCTCTCTTGAATTTCAATTGATATACATCACATTTTGAGAGGAGGAACCTTCATTTATGGATTTATAAAAAAAAAAAATGCAACTGTGTTAGACTTGGCAATATCACCAGAGAGAGTAGAGAGAGAGAGAGGTTCCATTGGCCCATTGTTTCCGGGTTCTATTATTGCAGGGGGGGATCCCCCTTTGGGCAGACCTAAGCAGACCTAAGGACTGTTCTATTCAATGCTAGGGGCATTATGACACGCCCCTTTAGGCAGACCGGAACCTGGTCACATTAGGTGCCCATAGAAACCTATTATGTTGGCATATCTCTATATACTTAAAGAATCTCTGATATCACTGTGGTTACTGGGTAGACAGGGATAATCAAGAGGGAATAGTAGCTCAGCCGTCTTCTCCCATCAACAGAGGATAGTGGCCCTGGACTGCTAAACACCAACAAATTCAGATATAGCCTTTGCCCTGGCCGTTGCCCAATAGTCTGACAATGGTCGTTTTGCGCCACTTAACAGGCTTACCTTTATATGTGCCACATACAGAATGAATTTTGTTTGGAAATATATCTTGGATATGTGGTTATGAGTATGTGTGTTGCTCCTTTGTGTGTGGTAGATATGGTGTGTATGTATGTATATCTTTGTGTGTGTGTGTGTGTGTGTGTGTGTGTGTGTGTGTGTGTGTGTGTATGTGTATGTGTGTGTGTGCATACGTGTGTGTGTGTGCATACGTGTGAGTGTGTGCATACGTGTGTGTGTGTGCGTGTGCGTGCACATATGTGTGTGTGTGTGCGTGTGTGTGCGTGCGCACATGTGTGTGTGTGAGCATCTTTCAGTGTGTCTGTGTGTGTGTTTCTATGTTAGTGTGTATCCTTCTGCGCGAGTGTGTGAGGGTCTTGAAAGAGGGGTCTGCCTCTGATCAATGGCGCTGACAAATGAAGGCCTTTGTGTTTCTGACGTGTGAGAAGAGGCCGACCACTGCACCTCGCTCAATCTCTTTCAATCTCCCCCCTTCTCTTTCTTCTTCTCTCCCTCGCTCCCTCTCTCCCCCTCTCTCCCTCCATCTCTCTATTTCAATCTACCTATCAGTCTTCCTCACTCAAATGCTCCCCCTTCTCTCCTCTCAGTCAGTCGGTCAAGAATCTGCACTCACTTGCTCTCTCCCCACCTCTACTCCATCCTAAACCCTCAGGGAACTGGCTGTCAGTGTGTTTGTGTGCGCGCGCGCGTGTGTGTGTGTGTGTGTGTGTGTGTGTGTGTGTGTGTGTGTGTGTGTGTGTGTGTGTGTATGCCTGAATGTGTGTGTGTGTATGCGTGACTGTGTCTGTGTGTGTGTGTGTGTGTGTGTGTGTGTGTGTGTGTGTGTGTGTGTGTGTGTGTGTGTGTGTGTGTGTGTGTGTGTGCATGTGTGTGTGTGTGTGTGTGTGTGTGTGTGTGTGAGTGTGTGCGTGTGTGTGTGCGTGCCTGCGTGTGTGTGTGTGTGCGCGCGCGCGCACGCGTGTGTGTAATCAACATAAAACACAAGACCTTGGATATGGGTTGTGTGTATTGTATGTGCATTTGTTTGCATGGATGTGGAAACAAAAGACTGACAAAAGAAAATACACCGTCAAATGGTTTATCTCCAATCTGCTTGCTTGACATAATGCAGCTATTCTACAGCCTGTCAAGGAGTGTGCAATACGAATACAAATCTATGCCATCGCTGAAAGAAGTGGACCTACAGTATATGACGATGTACTGTGTAGAAATGCCATTTATGTAAGACTAATTCACAATCAATGGACTCGTGCACTGTCTGCAATGCTTTTTCTCATCTAGCTGCTATTCAGAGTACAAGTCATGAACACACAGCATACAGTTCAGTAATGTCTCCTACACATACTATGACTTCAGCTGTGTTATGGAACCATTTCACATCACATTCTGTGATAGCACTGCCATATAAGTGAAAGCATATGTCATCTATAGGCACTGACACTAGTTGAATGACAGTCAGTTTATGGTCCAAACCCTGCAATTCTCCAAGCTGCGAGTACAAATATATGACAATGCACACACCTTAATAAGTAAATTGGACATTCACTGTCACAAAAAAATATTGGTGCAAAATTGTTTTTTGTGTCTACCTCATGTCTTCTGTGCCTCGTGAAATCATGATGTATGCCAGATGAAAATAGATTTATTTTTCAGTGACTGTCACACAATAAGTGAACACAATCATGTTGTGCCCCGCTTGTCAATATGAAGCAGGGGGTTGTTTGTCATGCTACACGTGCTTGACAATTCAAAGGTGCTCCTAAATGTTAATTTTATTACTGTCCTTATGGGGGCATTTATCATCACCCCGCCCCCAGCAGTCTGTCTCCCTCTCTCCCTCCCTCCTCTCTGCCTCTTTCACTCACTCTCTCTCTCCCACAACCTATCCCCCCCTCCTCCACCCACCCCCCAGAGTCCGTCTCCCCTCCCTCCTCTCTCCCTCTTTCACTCCCTCTCTCTCTCTCCCCCCACCACTCATCCCCCCCTTCAACCTTATCTCCCTCCCCAGTGCAGTGTGACAGGCTCTCCCGAGACAGCCATTCCGCCTCCATCGTGTGCAATGGCCCAGCAAAACAAAGCTAACAAAGCTAACCCAAGCGGCACGGCAAGGGCTATGACAACCAACCGTGGAGACCAGACCAACCCAAGCGGCCGACAGCCTGCCAGTCCCCGTCCCCAGTGTGCGCAGCTCGGCCCGCTGGGAGTTTAGGCTACTTTGGCAGGCTACAGGGCCACTGACAGCTTTGGCCGGGTCCAGGACTAAACCACCTAAGAAGCCCCCCTGCCCAATACACAGGGAAGCTGGCAGATGGGAACGAAGGGGTCAGCTGTCCCTGGCCCAGGGAGAGAGGGGACCCAGAATTGGGTCCTCATTACATTGTATATATTGGGTGGGGGGCCCTTTTAGTTGGCTTAGTCTCGGGCCTGGCCATAGCTGTCAGCGGCCCTGCCAATACATACGTACAATGTAATAAGGCCTCAATTCAGGGGCCCGTGTCTCCCTGGGCCCAGGACAATTGGCCCCATTGTCCCTTCCTGTCCGTTTCCCTTGTTGGCTGACTGGCAGGTTATAGGGCCAAGTCCCCAGATGCCTGCTCAGGGCTGAACTGAGGGAGAAATAGGGCCCGGACGCTTTTGGCTGAAAGGGGCCCCTCATAATTAGCGGCACAGAATTGACTCATCGGTGGGACCTGCACCCGTTTGGGTCCCTATTTTCAGAAATGTAAAAAAAAAAGATACAAAAAAATGTTTTATATTTCTGACAACAAGGTTCCAAAAGTACGGGGCCCACCGGGAAATGCCCGCTATGCCAGATGGCCAGTCCAGCCCTGTGAATGATGCCTGCTCCTTCTCATCATTTGTATTCAAAGCAACGACACCCTCCATCCGTCCATCCATCCATCCATCCATCCATCCAGCCATTCTTTCATTCATTCATTCATTCCACCACACCACTCCACTCTGTGCCGCTCCGCTCCGCATGCCCCTCCCCTTCCCCACCCCGCGCTATGGTCTTACGCTTGCCGTTCTGCACTTAATGGACCAATTAGAGGAATCGATCGGGTGTGAAAGTGCTGTCGCTCGGATAGTATTTCACTCCGGCAAGCTAAACCAGCTAATCACCCTACTGCCTTAACGAATGTGTGTGTGTGTGTGTGTGTCTGTGTGTGTGTGTGTGTGTGTGTCTGTGTGTGTGCGTGTGTGCGCGTGCACGTGCTTGCGCGCATGTGTGTGTGTATGTGTGTGTGTATGTGCGCGTGCGCGCATGTGTGTGTGCGCGTGTGTGCATGTGTGTGTGCATGCGTGTGCGTCCATGTGTGTGCGTCCATGCATGTGTCAGTCGACTGGCAAAGAATATTAATTACCAATGCATTAGAAACAGGTAGATGTGTCATTTGTGAAAAGACAGCAATTTCCTCCCCTCTTAATCGTCAGTCAATCAAGGCATGCGCAAAAAATCCATAATGAAATCCATGCTAATCAGGAGAGCATATTGGACTCGTGCCTATGTGTGTGTGTGTGTGTGTGTGTGTGTGTGTGTGTGTGTGTGTGTGTGTCTGTCTGTGTGTGTGTGTGTGTCTGTCTGTGTGTGTGTGTGTGAGAGAGAGAGAGAGAGAGAGAGAGAGAGAGAGAGAGAGAGAGAGAGAGAGAGAGAGAGAGAGAGAGAGAGAGAGAGAGAGAGAGAGAGAGAGTCTCTGTGTGTGTGTTCCGGTGCATATGTGTGAGTTGTGCATATGTATGACATTGTGCTTCATGCACAAACGTATGTGTGTTCTCATGTACTTGTGAGTGTGGAAGCATGTGTGTGAGTGCATGTGTGTATTTAATAAGGGAAAGGGTTTGTGTCTGTAGGTATATGTGATATGCACACGTGGAGGCCTATATATTCACGTGTGGATGCCTGTGTTTGTACGTGAATGTGAATGTGTCTGAGTGTGTGTGTTTATGTTCTTTTGTACAGGTGTGCACATGCATTCACCAACCTTCCAGGCAGCATGGTAGGTAGGTAGGTACACATTTGAGTGCCTGGAATGAATGATACTCAGTAATTCAGAAGCCCAAGACAATGACTGCAGCACAAAGCCCCACGGAGGTGATGTGATTCGAAGATGATTGTGTTCAAGTGTCTGTGTGGCGTACGTGTGAGGGAGATGTTGACTTACTTGGCGAGTGTTTCTCTCCCCACTCGTGCGTCTGTGAATAGGTGCGCGTAGGAAGGCAGGCGGGTGGCTGGTTGGCTCATAGAGAATTGATGTGAAGAATTGAGTGAGTCTGAATGATCATATAGAATCCTCTGTGATTACTACTGTATGGCTCTTGGCTGGAAGTGTGTGTGTGTGTGTGTGTGTGTGTGTGTGTGTGTGTGTGTGTGTGTGTGTGTGTGTGTGTGTGTGTGTGTGTGTGTGTGTGTGTGTGTGTGTGTGTGTGTGTGTGTGTGTGTGTGTGTGTGTGTGTGTGTGTGTGTGTGTGTCAGTGCCTGCGAGTGCATGCGTGACAGGACCCAGCTGCAGACAATTTCGTGTACAGGTCTGAATAAGTAGGCAGTAGACAGCGAATTTTCGGTAACCTTCATTGTGTTGCTTGGGGCTCGACTTGTGTGCGTGTGTGTGGGTGGGCGTGTTTGGGTGTTTTGTGTTTGTGTTCTTGAAGGACACAGCTGAGTTTCATGAGAAAAGACAGGAGCAACATTTATCTCAAAATAATCTCTGTACGTGTATGCATAAGTCTGTGTCTTTATGCATCATTTGACTGGCGTGTGGTTGTATGCTTGCATGCAACAGCAAAGTTTGGCAAATGTGTGTGTGTGTGTGTGTGTGTGTGTGTGTGTGTGTGTGTGTGTGTGTGTGTGTGTGTGTGTGAGAGAGAGAAAGAGATTGTATGTGTGCTTCTCTCTCTCTCTCTCTCTCTCTCTCTCTCTCTCTCTCTCTCTCTCTCTCTCTCTCTCTCTCTCTCTCTCTCTCTCTCTCTCTCTCTCTCTCTCTCTCTCTCTCTCTTGGAGTGTGTCCGTGTTTGTGTTCGTGTCCATACATAAATAGATGCTTATCTCTCCTCTCTATATTTAAGTGTCAATCATTGCTCATGCACGGGTTCATGTCTGTGAGAGGGCACTTCTTCACACGTTCCAGAGCTAAGAATTGTGTATGCATGTGTAGTACTTGTTGGTGTGTGTGTGTGTGTGTGTGTGTGTGTGTGTGTGTGTGCGTGTGCGTGTGCGTGTGTGCTCACGCGCGCACGTGTGTGTGTGTGTGTGTGTGTGTGTGTGTGTGTGTGTGTGTGTGTGTGTGTGTGTGTGTGTGTGTGTGTGTGTGTGTGTGTGTGTGTATCTATGTGTATACTTCTGTTTTTCCCCTTGTTTTAGCACAGCACAAAGACTGTTGCACACACACATACTGAGACTCAGCATCTGTGTGTATGTGTGTGTGCTTGCTTGCATATACATATGTGAAAAGGTTCACTTGCGGATCACTTCCATCCAGTTCACTTGCAGATGACAGGTGTGTGTGTGTGTGTGTGTGTGTGTGTGTGTGTGTGTGTGTGTGTGTGTGTGTGTGTGTGTGTGTGTGTGTGTGTGTGTGTGTGTGTGTGCATGTGCATGTGCGTGTGTGTGTGTGTGTGTGTGTGTGTGTGAATGTACACACACATATTCGCCTCTGTCTTCATGTGTATGACAGTCATACGAGATAAGTGCATGCCTGTTGACACTTGCAGTCACCCACAATTTTGAATATTAAAAGGGAAGAAAAAAAGGGAAACAAAGGAATATGCCAGCTAGTCAGTCACGCCATTCGCGGATGAGGCGATTAATATTTCAGCAGATTAGTCAGCCTTTGTCTGGAGACTTGTGTCAATATTTGAGGCAATAAAACTTCACTAAAACATTATTTCCTGAATACATTACCACAAATGAGTTGACGAACAAGGCCCATGGTAAAACAAAGACAGGCAATAAGCAAGTGCAAAGTGTGTGTGTGAAGTGTTTGGGGATGGAAGATGAGAGATGTTACCATCATTTCTTTACCCCCGGAGATTGATGTGAGATTTTATCATCAGCGTTGATAAAACAAGTGTAGGACAAAATGCAGAGTAACACAGTGCGAATAGGAACTGATTAACGTCACTGTTGACACATCGAGTCTCAGCAGCCAACCAATCACAATCTTCCCCAGTGACAACTCTTGTCGGCTAAAAGAGTGAGCTAAAGTCCGCACATCCAAGTGTCTGACCTGGGAGCAGGACAAGCAAATGACCAGATAAAAAAGAAAAAAAAGTCTGCTTCAACCAGGATTGTTATGCTCTCACTTGTTTTATTTTCCCATGACAACTTAAAGAAACTCTGCACACTGACCATTTCGCTGTTCTTTCTTTAATAACAACGTTTCGGTACTAGACCTTCATCAGGCAAATTTTCCCGTGACGTCATCTGAAGAAGGGTGATTACCCGAAACGTTATGGAAATAAAACAAGTGGGAGCAAAGAACCCTGGTTGAAGCGAACACTTGACGGCCACACACTGCTTTGTAGCCCAATGCCCTTAAAAAATTGGTGAGTTGTTGTACGTGTTTGTGCTGTGAGTTTGTCAGGAATGTTTAGAGCTGGCTTCTGAAACTCACCGGCAGCACCATCCGGGAGCCATGGCAGAACACCTTGATCCCTTTTTCAAACAGAAGATGGAGACTTCATATACATCTTAACGAATTCATAATGTGGCAGGGCTGGACTGGTAATCTGGCATATGGGGCATTTACCCTTTGGTCCAACAGTCCCCAGGGGCCGATACTGTTGCATTTTGCTTTTTGGTTTCATCTTCAATATAGACAGTGGACTGCAGGATATACAGGTACAAAAAATGATTTTATGTGTGAGGGGCCAGTTTAAGACAAAAATGCCAGTTGTTGTTCCACCCCAGCCCTGTAATGTGCCCTACCCCACATCACCTCACAGGTCTTCCTCAAATGACACATGATTATTATTGTTGTTGATTATTATTTTTTCTTGTGTTGAATATTTTTGTTGTTGATTATTATTATTTTATGCTGTTGCTGTTGTTATTACTAAGATGATAATGATGATGGCCAGGCGTACTGCAGGTCTGCGCTCTAAGAGTGCTAGTTGTAATTATCATCAGTGAGGCAGCTGGTGGTTATGCAGTGTCATGTCAATGGGGCAAGTTGTGATTAGATTGATTCGGAATAGCAGATTAGACCGGGTCACTGGCTGGGAGACCCATGACGTGGATGTGAGTTGCTGGGAGTCTGTGCCTGTTGACCGTGACATCCTGCTTCCTATGTAATTGACTTAGCCTACATAATGCATGTGTGTTCATATGTATTCAAATTACGACGTTATGTGCATCATCATAATTGTATTGGGCATGAATCATTTGCATGTGTTTGTTTACATGCATTGCACAGCAATATGCGTGTATGCACGCCTGGTAATCTTAATTGTGTTTGACTGACTTGAATCATGTAAATGTGTTTGCATGTACAGTGTACTGTGTGGCAATGAGCCAGTGTATATCTATCTCCTCTGTTGTTTGTGTTCAGCAGACCGGAAACATGTTCACGGGGCCTGCAGATCTATTCTAAGTCAATACCATCGTGCATTCTGATGCTTGATGAGTCCAGAGAAAAAAAAAACTAGCATCACAAAATAGCATCTGAGAAAATCTGATTTATAAAGCAGATTTTCTTTATTGGATGTTATGAAGCAAGCTATTTACGTAAAGCGAATGCCGTGGTCGATGATTTGCAGCTATGTAGTTTTTCAAAAGACCATAATGAAGCAATAGATGGAATGGCATTCCTCATGTATGTGGGATACAATATCACATAATTGCATATTATACTGTGTGGCTGTGAGAGTTAACATGTACTGTACTGATTGAACATGCTTACAAGATGTACTATAAGATTTCATTTTCCTTTTGCAGACTTATAGGGCCAAGAAATTAGAATTTGATCATCTCTTGTGAGTTTGTCACGTCATAGTGAGTAAAAATGATACATTTTGAACCATTACTGTTTAGGTAACAGTTCAAGATGAAGCATGAATGCGGAGGATGTATTTCCCTACATGTTCAGTGCACCATCAAATACATTAAAACTAATGTGAGTAATGGAAGTCGATGGCGGTAAATATTCATGAGATCTGTGAACTGGCAACACACATTTTCAATACATACTGTAATCAACACCAAAAAAGGTTAGCGAGTGAAGTTTTAAATGGATCTGAATCCTGTCTTTGTCTTCATTCAATTGCCAAATAATTTATCCAAAACATGTAGTGTATTCCGCCATTTTGCTCATCCTTTTCTTTCCTTCGACGATCTGTCCTACTGTCCTTCAATCCCTGCATTCCTGCATCCATCCATCCATCCATCCATCCATCCATCCATCCATCCATCCATCCATCCATCCATCCATCCATCCATCCACAAGTCAACCTGCACAATCAGCCAGACAGACATACAGTCAGACCAATACAGTCTCATCCCAACCCGTTAATATCTCACAATTGTTGACCAGACTGCAATTTTTGACTTAGAAGGCATACCTGCCACGTTGCATGTTGAGTGCTGTCTGCTCTGGTAGTCAGAAACTGAGGGATGATACACTGTGGGCCAGACAGACAGTGCAGCCTGATCTCCAAAAATTCTGTGCTCCTGGACACGGATGGTAAGGACACGAAATCCGTGTCCAGGAGCACGGATTTTGCCAAAATTCCGTGCTCCTGGACACAGAATTGTTTTCTGTGCTCCTGGACGTGGAATTGTTTTCCATGATGGGCACAGGGAAATGCTTTCTATAGGCTATTACCACAGCATTGTTAACTCTATTATTAGAAAATACATACCAAATGGTAATCCTAAACAAAATAATGCTATAGCAATTTTAAGGTACACTGTGCAGGGAATGGTCCAAAAAGGTACTGCAACTATGCTGCTCATTGAAACTGGGCTGCCTATTGCCAAATTTGATCTTTACATGAAAGTTTACTAAGTAATAAACAAATATTCCTAGTATGGTCCAAGTAGTAATTTTTGCAGCTAAAATGGCTATATTTGGAAATGGCGGACCATGGAGAAGATCCCCCTTTTCATGTATGAAAAGTGAAAATTTTCCAGTCATATTAAATACTTAGAATGTGATGGTGGTGGTAAGTATTCATGAAAAAGGTAACATTAGTGAATGGGCAGCATGAATTCTGGAGATAAACAATTAAAATCTCACACAGTATCCCTTTCAGTTGTGCCCTGACCAAAACATTCCCTAACCTTAACCTGTCATTAAAGACATATTTTTGAGAAATACCTTTTCCAGTTGGTTGCTAGGCTATCAAATTCAAATCATTAATGAAATAAAACTACCTGTGCCCGGACCGACGGCAGTATCTGTCTAGCTTTCTAGCTATTTGTTGCCGTCCCAGAGGTTCCAGCTTGTTGCGTGCTGTCATATGATTGTCATGTGTGCTTGTCAATATGCAGTTTTTCCGCATCCTAGCGTAGAGTAGCTCTGTTCCCGAGGATCAGCTCATCTGTTGCTGCCGCTCGCCTGGCCCATTTACAGCTGCTACCCGCCTAGCTAGCCCATCTACAGCTGCTGGCTGCCTGGCTAGCCCATTTACTGCTGCTGCCCTCCCAGCCCATTGCTGCTATTGCCCGCCTAGCCCATTGCTACTATTGTCCACCTAGCACAATGTTGTTGATGCCCAAAAGGCACATTTGCTATGTTTTGCCTGGCCTATACTGCCCCTGGTCTGGTGTACCTTATCTTAATGAATCTTGGCCAGTGTTTTACCATCTTTTACACCATTTTCTTAAGTACATCCTTTATAGTTCATTCTGTCCAACAGCCAGTCTAGTCTATTATCTTACCCGTGTCTACTCCCAGCTGGTGGCATGGGGCACTTAACTACTGCAGCCTGGTCACCGCCTCTGGGCAAGTTTTTCTTTAACTACTGCTGGGCAAGTTTTTCTTGAATTGCTGCTGGGCACGCTTTTCCTTTTACTCCTGCTGGGCAAGTTAATACTCTGATAATATTCGTTAATCGTTATTCGCGTCTGGTGGCCTAATATCTCTTTCGGGGGGTTGTAAAATGCCTTGTTTCCAACTAATGCAATTGTTTGGTCTGCGTTTCTGGTATGGTCTGTTTTGGGGGGTATTTTGCCTTTCCAGCTAAATGGAAGGCACACCACCTGAGGATGCTGCTGTTCCCTGTATTGGCTTCCATGGAGCTCATGGAGAAGCCGGGGAACTTCCTCCGAACAGAGCCATGCCCCCAAACATAAATGTATGCATTCAGAAATAAAGCTTCTGAAATATATCTCTGTTTCCCGGATCATTTTTGACTAGAGTGGATCTGACAGAAATCGAGCAATCTGCGTTAGAAACCACATAGTCAATGCGCTCTTTTGCCTATTGGTTGATGCCGACCCAACCCCATACAACTCTCTCCACTAATCTGCTGCGCTTTGGTTAATCAGCTGCCGCTCGCAATTGGATGCTGACGTATGGCACACTTTATTTAAACAACCCAATTTGTTTTCCTGTCATTGCTTTTTGCTGCTTGTTTTGCTCCCACCACCTCCCCTGCTCCACCAGACTAATCGTTGTCAAACAATGTCATGTTGTTGTTGCTTGCTCTGTTCTAGGGGGTATTTTGCCTTTCCAGCTAAATGGAAGGCACACCACCTGAGGATGCTGCTGTTCCCTGTATTGGCTTCCATGGAGCTCATGGAGAAGCCAGGGAACTTCCTCCGAACAGAGCCATACCCCCAA
>NC_085875.1:30077953-30085453 GCF_034702125.1 Engraulis encrasicolus
CGGTCTCATCAGCTGCAGTAGGTGTTTGCCAGTCTCACATGAGCAGGCCAAGAGAAATGGTGTGTGGGAGTCGGAACTGCGCAGAAAGCTGGAACCTCAGCTTCTATGCTTGTGATTTCCAAGACAGCAAGCAAGAAGCACTTTCAACTGAGGCCTGTTGATATTATAATGACACGCTTGCTGTAAGATTGATTTTATTGACTTAAACGGTGCAATTATGTGTGTGTGTGTGTGTGTGTGTGTGTGTGTGTGTGTGTGTGTGTGTGTGTGTGTGTGTGTGTGTGTGTGTGTGTGTGTGTGTGTGTGTGTGTGTGTGTGTGTGTGTGTGTGTGTGTGTAGGTTGTAGATGCTGAAGCGACGTGCATGCTAGTGTTTGTGTGTGTAGGTGCGTAGGTGTAGGTAGGTGCTGAGGCAGTTCTGTGTGAGTGTGCTTGTGCAAGTGTGTGTGTGTGTGTGTGTGTGTGTGTGTGTGTGTGTGTGTGTGTGTGTGTGTGTTGGTGTGGGGGGGGGACTGTATGGTCTGCTGTATGGTCAGGTGTGCTGGAGGCTCTAGTAGGTGCTGAGACAGTTCTGTGTGTGTGTGTGTGTATGTATTTACCATGCAGTATGGTCTGCCGTAGGTGTGTGTGTGTGTGTGTGTGTGTGTGTGTGTGTGTGTGTGTGTGTGTGTGTGTGTGTGTGTGTGTGTGTGTTTGTATGTGTGTGTGTGTGTGTGTGTGTGTGTGTGTGTGTGTGTGTGTGTGTGTGTGTGTGTGTGTGTGTGTGTGCGTGCGCCTTTGTGTAGGTGTGTGTGTATGTATTTACCATGCAATATAGTCTGCTGCAGGCTCCAGTAGATGCTGAGGCAGTTCTTCTCCTTCTTCATGCCCCGTTTACACTGGCAGCGGTGCAGTGGGCTGGCCATGAGCGCCGTCACCGCATTCTCGCAGTGGTTCCGGGCCCCGGGGCCCAGCTTCACGCTGCCGTCGCCTGCCACGCACTGACGCAGCGTCCGCAGCCGCGGGCTGCACGCCTCGTCGCTGGAGCACGTGTCCCCCGCGTGCAGGCAGTCCCACCGGCCGCCCGCCCACACCCCGCTCGGGACACCTGGAGAGAGGAGGACAGGAGAGAGGAGAGAGGACATGGATGAGTCTATTATGTCTACATATATCCAAAATAAACACACCAGTATGTTCCGCATGCCATGCTGTTTACTGTACCATTTACCCCCTGACATGGCATCCACCGTCATGTGACACACCCATAATACGGTAACTGCCCAACGGGCACAGGGCAAACATTATCCACACAGGTATTGTTAATACCTCTTTATGGGTACCGTTCTGCCAGTGGAGAAAGTTTTACTACCATACTACTACCGGTACATTACGATGACAAGACCTCTTTAGTAAGATGAGACACCCACAACTAGTAATGGTCACGCACCATCACACAGATACTCCTACTCAATGCGACTTACAAGAGAGGACACGAACACCAACATAAAATGTAGGGAAATTATGCAAGGCATGACAAAGTTAGTGCATGGGGTTTTAGATTAGGGTTTTAGAGTTGGGGTTATATAGCCTGGGTACTACGAGACCTGTGTGTGTGTGTGTGTAGCTCTGGAGGCCACAGGTGGAACTCCAACATACACAGAGGTCTGGGAGACTATAGTAGGATTCCATTTCTCCAGTCAAAAAAATATCAGAGCATGTATTGCTTCAATATCAATAGCAGCTCACATTGAGGAGTCATAGGACATATTATGGACTATACTGACGCTTTAGAGATCAACTGAAAACATTTCTGAAGGATTTTTTGATATTGAAGCAATAAATGCTCCGAATATTTTTGAAATGGAGAAATGGAATCCTGATACAGTCTCCCAGACCTCGTATTGGAGCTCACAAAGCTTTGGCGGCCATCTAAAATCAGAGGTATATTTCAAACGTCAATGGAGTTCACCCCTTGCACCTATAATTGATTGTCAATTGAACAACTACAGACCCTCTGTGCAGGCTACGGCATATGTGGTCTGAATTCCAGAACCACACTTCAAATAATCAGCCAAAAAAAAAACATGTATTCAGACATAACACCGCTGAGAAAACTAGACAGAAGGATCATTCAGTAAAGCACAATAAAGGTATAGTAAAATAACAGAACAAAGGCTCCTCTAAACACATGGCATTAAGAAAAGGGAAAAAAGACATTTGGCTTTATGGCTGTGGGCGAATCACACCCGTGAGGATGTCCACAAACAACCTCACTCCCACTACCACTCTCTTATAGCTTAATAGAACAATGGAGGAGGTGACCAACTGTCTTCGTCCTGACCACAAAGTGCCAGACCCACAGCATCTTTACTTTAGGTGATTTTCCCCCCTGTGAGAACAGCTAGTACAAATTAAAGGTCTCTGTCACTGCTAGCTAACATGGTCTCATTTAGACCCTCCACGAATTTGCAGGAAAAGCTGCTGTATGTGAAACTCAAATGTGGTGAAAAAGGCATGGGTAAAATCAGAGGAAGAAACATTTAAGTAGAATAACTTAGATGGCTTAGTCATTGAAAATATTTTGATGATGTCTCTGTAGGTGGTCTGTCAATGTTAAGTAGTACCCCCAGCAGGAAATACCAAACAAACAACAACAATCACTTAAAGCAGTGTTTCTCAACAGGGCTGCTACAGCCCCCCGGAGGACATTGGGGAGCCATAGGGGGGGCATTGAGAAAGATACAGATGAGAGGGTGTGGTGTTTAGTTGCCATTGGGGGGCATTAGCCCATTTTTTAAATAATAAGACTGGCATTGGCAGGTATATGATGAGGTCAGGGAGGCGCTGGGGGGCTTATGATGAGGTCGAGGGGGTGTTTATTCAAAAAAGGTTGAGAACCACTGACTTAAAGAGTGGAGTCATCCCCCCACCCCCTCCGTGACTATGTTTCACAGGCCTTTTTTGTGATTACTGCGGCTCCAACATTTACGTAAGGCTTGATTCAGACAGTCCTTTACACACTCATGAGGGTATCCACAAACAACCTCACTGCCACTGTTCTTGTTATTACCTAATAGAGCAATGGAGATGGCCAATGGGCTTTATCTTGACCACAACCTGCCTGACCCATAGGATCTTTAATTTCCAAAATAGCTTCTTTGATTTTTTATGTGAACAGCTAGGACCAGCTAAAGGTCACTGTCTTTGAGTTTGGAAATGTCACAGCTTATTAAGATGGTCTCATTTAAACAATGCAACAATATTAGATTAAGTAAGCTATGAGAAACTACAATGTGGTGTTTAAGGGGAGCATATATTTAGAATAAATATCAAGAAACAGTCAAGTCAAACACAACAGGGGAAATGCCTAGTCACTGAAGACACAATATTTTGGGCATGTCTCTGTGGGCGGTCCTCCCAAAACAAGTACTGTAGTAGCAGCCCAGCAGGAAACAGACAAACAAATATCAAAAATAACAAACAAAGACTGGCGTCATTTTCCCCTATGTGACTATGTCCTACAGGCAGGCGCGGCCGGTTCATTAAGGGCAGATGGGCAGTGCCCCTCCAAAGATTCTTCCTCTGAGAAAAGTAGTCCATTCAGAAATTGTAGATAAAATATACATGTATTGCAACCTCAATCACACTGGGAATCGTATTACATCAATGTTGTGGTTTGTGACGATCTTTGCGAGTGGAATCGGGTTTTATTTTTGTTGAGAAGTCTAGTTTACACCCAGTGTGGCTGTTTAACGTTAGGGTCTATTGCCACTGGCCTGGGCAGATTTCTCAGCGCCTCAGCTAAGCCCGGCCCCCTCGCCCCGATCCCATTCTACAAAATTAGCACTGTAGCCTACTTAGCATAATATCATAACATAAGCGCGACTTTATGGATGCTATCAGGGCAGATGTATGATCTGCCCTGACCAATGACACGTTGGTGGCCTTGCCTGCTTTGAAAAAGACACAACAAACATATTACTCCGCTCATCTCTAACCTGTGGGATTTTATTAACTCCATTGCCGCAAATTTCCCTCACAAAATCGGTGGATTAAACGGATAACCATGTCGGATTTGACGAAGGATATGTGTTGGCTGGTGAAGGATTCACGTTTGGGGTAGGTACAGTTTGTATATTTGCTATTGCAAAGTCTAAGGTTTTATGACCGAAGTCTTTGCATAATGGGTAACTGTCTGTTATTTAATGAAATTTGAGGGCTTGCAATGTTGAGACAGTAAGCAAATGTGTAGCTTCGTAAAGTCTGCTGCTGCTACCCCCACGACTAGCCGACTAGTTGACTACATTCTCTGAGAAGCTGCGTTGGGCTTACTACATAGTTTAAACAAAGCGTGAGGGATTATGAATCAAGTCTTTGTGAAATACAGAAACTGGAAGTTATTTAATGAAATATCTGAGCTTATTGAGCTTGGGATGTTGTTGACATCTTCATTTATGCTCAGTATTGTCTGCTGTGTCCCCGAAAAAGCTAAAAAAATACACTTGCACCCGGTCCTGCCTAGCATTGCAGAACAGGAGCGAGTCTGTTGGATAGTGAGCTCCCCTGTTAAGTTTTAACCATGGCTACTCGTTTCGAAAAATAGGCACGTCCTTTCCCGGTATTGATGGCATTTGGTTCTGTGGTGCATTTAAACCGGCAGCAAGGGGACGACTGACTGAATTGAATAGTGTTGCAGGGCTTTGGTTGCATCAATGGAATGTACGAACAGTGAAGGCGAGATGCTGTGCTGTGCTAGCCTTTTCCTGATTGCCTTTGCTGTCCGGTTGCGTGGAGTGCGTATTCGTGTCGTGTTGCTTGTCGCAAACTCCAACTCCGCGAGCAGACAAAGCATTTTTCTTGTAATGTCTTAACATGTGTATGCAGTCACTCTGCTTAAATGAGCAAGAGAAATAGCTGCGTGGAGAGAACTGTCAAAAACAGCTTTCTTCCGAACAGAAGTTGAACAGATAACGCGCATGCCTGGTGCGGTGTATCACGGGAGGTGGAGTTTTACTATCACACCAAACACTATGGGAAAACGCTCTCCTGTCTTGCCTACACACGCAATGAAACTCGTAAATTATACCGTATTGATTTAATTATTATGGACTTGATCGCCAAAATTTCTGCCCTGCCTGTTTCCCCAGCCACCGGCCGCTACTGCCTACAGGGCTTGTCTGTGATTGCTGCGACCAGGGCCCCTGACAGCTTTTGCTGGTCCCAGGAGAAAGTCATCTGAAAGGGCCCCCTATCCAATACATACCAATACATACAATCCAATTCTGGGCCACCTATCTCCCTGGGCTCGGGTCAACATACCCCTTTGCCCCCCCTGTTGCCGGGCCTGGCTGCGACTCCAGTATTTACGTAACCAAAACGCCAGACTCAGACAGCTCTCTATTGAGAGATTAGCACACAAAGAGAGAAAGAGAGAAGAAAGGACAAATAAAATAAAATATGCTGTGTGTGTTTACAGACAGCTGGGCACGATACTCAGCTGCTGCTGTAATCTCACTGTGTGTTTTAATGTCCTGCCAAATAAAAGGAGGGCTGACCCTGTGTGGTGCAAGAGTGTGAGGGGCAGGGCTGGACTGGGGGTGAAATAGGGCACAGGCACTATTGGCTTACGTAAAGGGGGCCCTCATAATGAGCGGCACAGGACTGACTCACCGATGGCCCCTGCATCCTTGTGGGCCTCTTATTTTCAGAAATGTAAAAAAAAGGGGTGCGGGCGGGGCCCACCGGGAAATGCCCACTATGCCAGATGGACAGTCCAGCCCTGAGTGTGAAGGGCCCACCGGGAAATGCCCACTATGCCAGATGGCTGATAGGGGCCCACAAGGGTTCAGGGCCCACAAGGTTTCGGGGCCCACCGGGAAATGCCCACTATGCCAGATGGCCGATAGGGGCCCACAAGGGTTCGGGGCCCACAAGGTTTCGGGGCCCACCAGGAAATGCCCACTATGCCAGATGGCCAGTCCTGCCCTGAGTGTGAGGAGGTGTGTGTTTTATCACTCGGTGAGTAATCTCCTTATCCCCACATCCTGCAGGGATAAGCCAGTCTAGACTGACATCAGTCCAGCCAACTGACACTACAGATAGCGGCGGGGGCAAACAGGTTGACCGATGAGACAAAGATTTGGGCATGATTTTGGCAGAGGAGGATAGTGTCTTCTTTTTTACAGACTCAGACGTTTTGCTTGAGTTGTCCAAAAGGAGGAGTAGGTGTGTGTGTGTGTGTGTGTGTGTGTGTGTGTGTGTGTGTGTGTGTGTGTGTGTGTGTGTGTGTGTGTGTATGTGTGTGTGCGTGTGTGTGTGTGTGTGTGTGTGTGTGTGTGTGTGTGCGTACGTGCGTGTGCAGGTCCAATGTGTTAGAGTGGTCTTGTTTGTTGTGTGTGTGTGTGTGTGCGTGTGTGCGTGTGCGCGTGTAAGCCTGCGTGTGTGCGTGTGTGTGCGTACGGGCACAGGTCTAGTGTGTGTGTGTGTGTGTGTGTGTGTGTGTGTGTGTGTGTGTGTGTGTGTGTGTGTGTGTGTGTGTGTGTGTGTCTTTGTGTGTTTGTTATAGTGAATTGAGAGTGCTGGACTGGATTTGCAGCCCAACCTCGTCTGCCCCCTGAGCTTGTAAGGGCTGCTCAGCTAAGACATCCGCTAAATCAGACCAAAACATTTCAAGCAAGAAAAAGCACAAACTAAAGCCAAACTGACAGCCAGAAGGAAATCAAAAGTAGACAAACAATGCAATTATCGAGTTGCACTTGTTGGTGTTTTTGGTGTTTTTGAACCTCATGGTGTCCTGAAGATGCGCCAGAGGCGATGGATAACAAAGCTATATCCGGTGCGCCATGCCTTGTAAAATTGGAAGGTTCCTCAAACAAGCTAAATTCATGGGAGGAACTCAAGGGGCGTATTCACACCAGGAAAGTCTGATAGTTCACCTTCTTTGGTCCTGACAAAACTGGGAGAATATTCAGGAGTTCTTCTACAGAGACAAAGTTCCTCAAAGAACCATTGGGTTCCTGGTGTCTCTGAGGGATCTTCAAGTAGGTCATTTACTGTAAAGAACCAATTTATCACAAATGTTTATATAGGCCTACTATAAACGTAGATCTGGAGGAAGTCTGAGAGTGATTTACAGCTGTATTTACTAGCTTCCGCCTTCGCTCAAATTCAAATCCCTCCTTCCCTTCTTCACCTGTCATACGTGAAGGCTGTCCGAATTGTCCCACCACCTCAACATACTCCTCCATTTCACTAGATCACTCAGCTACATTTCCACTACACTTATGTGTAAAAGGGAGAAAACTGATCTCATCCTGCATGATCCTGTTTACAGTTTTTCCTCGATTGCTTACACACAATTTCTGATACTTCACACACAATTCTGGAAACATCTCACCCATTTCCCAACTCCCCTAACGAATGTCACTGAACAATAAACACAATTCCTTCTTTACACTCATATTTCAGTTTTAAAACACACTCTTTTCAAACCACTACACACAATTCTCTGGATTACACACAA
>NC_085875.1:30090453-30092953 GCF_034702125.1 Engraulis encrasicolus
TGCCACAGGGTAATCCATACCCAACTCAGTTCAAGCTTCTCGAGTGCTCGTGGTCCCGCGTACCCCGTGCAGTACTTCATGATCGCTTTGCCGTGCGGACGCTGTTCTCAGTGAGAGACGCACGAGCACTGCGCAATCAGCATGTGAGCACCGCCTGAGCACCGCCTGAGCACCGCTGGAGCACCGCTCTCTGCGAGTATGAAGATGCATGCACACATGCTTATACAATTCTGGGTTCTGAATTATCATTTCTTCCCTCCATGGACCAAACACTGCACTGAGTAAGTTTGGACGAGAGTGACTCTCCACACTTTGAATGAGATACATACATAAAAAACTAAAATTTTACTGTTTTACTGTCATTGTGATGAAGCCTTTGCTGGAAAAAGGAGAGGTTGTCTGTGTTAGGGGAGGCAAAGCAGAAAACATAGAAGGTAATGTCTCTTCCAATGCCACATATTCCCACTCTGTTCACATGGTGTATGCATGTCTTTATCTCGTAGTAGTTGGCCCCTAACAGCTCCTCATCAAAAGGGGTATAGCGCTCACTATCCTAAATGGCTCAGTCCACTTTCAATATTCAAGATGGACCAATGGTCCACCACATCACAGAAGTGTCAAAAGTAAATGTAAAAGCACATGTGTGGTGTAAGTACAACACCAGCACATGATATTACACCATTTACATGTTGCACCATTTACTCCCAATGAGATGGATAGACTGTGTTGTTACTGAAAAACACTAAAAACATTACAAGGACCCACCACAATCTTGATCCAACCAGTACAGAGTCAGCTGATGGTAGGACAAGTACACAGATAAGCTACTCAGATAAGTTACCTCTGTTCGAAGGAAACAGTGTTTCTTTTTATACTTTTGACACACTTTTGACACCTCTGCAGTCTAAATAGAGGGTCCTAAGAAAAAAGAACAGCATCACCTCCTAAGGAGAGGAGACTAGGGCCCCCTGAGGAGAAAATACCCTGTATGCCAGATTCACAGTCCAGCCTTGCGATAGGGGGTCCCCAACCTTTCTGGGTCTGAGGGCTACTGAGGACTACTCGAGGGGTACCAAGGGCCACTCGAGAGCTACTGAGAGCTACTGGAGGGCTACTTGTTTGTTAAAAATCCTCTACTGATGTCTTGACATCCTTCCCAATCACACTATGATTTAATGATAATTTGCTTATAGGTTATAAAGAAATAATCTCATATTTAAATTAAGAAAAACATTAACTGTGACTAAAATCTTGTAGTCATCACTGTTTACTAACATCCTTGGTGGGCACATCAGAAGCTCCTGGAGGGCTACTTGGCGCCCGCAGGCACCACGTTGGTGACGCCTGATAGGGCCTTTCTGTATTCATGGACATCCACAACAAGGCGGCTGGGGTGGGCGAGGCCTTGGCATAGTCAATGACAAACAATGACAGCATGAGCCTGATTAAATACTCAGTGTACTGTACTTGCTACATGACAAGGCCCATAATGTTTCCTCTAAAAGTGGGCGTTCCTGTGTGTAAGTGTACTGGGACCCGCAGCAGGGCTGAGTGTACTGAAGGGACCCACAGGGGGGCGTTCCTGGATGGGTGCAGAGTGCCATGACGAGGCTGCTGGGGTGGGGTAGGGTGTGGACGTGGTGCCTTGGTGCTATAAGTCCCAGGACAGGTCTGACTGACTGACTGACAACAGGGTTGCCGCTGGTAATTACACCCCCAATAGCTCTCTCTCTCTCTCTCTCTCTCTCTCTCTCTCTCTCTCTCTCTCTCTCTCTCTCTCTCTCTCTCTCTCTCTCTCTCTCTCTCTCTCTCTCTTTCTATGCTTGTCTCACTCATCACGGCAATAGCCACTGAAGCTACAGTTGGAAAAAGATGCTGACGGTACTGTTTACAAGCCTGTGTGTCTGTGTGTCTGTGTGTGTGTGTGTGTGTGTGTGTGTGTGTGTGTGTGTGACGGTGAGGCCTTTTGGCTCCTATTTGAATTCCATAGGCTGTTGAAGGGGCTGTGATTGACGCACGCATGCAGGCACGCAGGCACGCAGGCATGTACGCATATACGCATGCATGCCATGCAGACACACACATACAGTACATACGCATGCACGCACACATGCACACGCACACACACATGCTGGCCCACATACAAGCAGCAGCTGGAGGGAAAGAAGGAGCAACGTAATGGAAGAGGACGAGAAATGAGAAGAGTGGGGGAGGGCAGAAGAAGAAAGGAGAGGAAACTGTGGAAAAGCAAAAGTGATGGAGAGAGAGACAGACAATGAGATAGAGACAGAGAGAGAGAGAGAGAGAGAGAGAGAGAGAGAGAGAGAGAGAGAGAGAGAGAGAGAGAGAGAGAGAGAGAGAGAGAGAGAAACAGATGCCACAGACTTGATGGGGTGAGAGAGGAGAAAGGAGAGGGATGGATGTAGCTGAGCGAGGAGACGGAGGAGAGGAAAGAGGGATGTGAAGTGAGAAATGGGCGTAGGGAAGGCAAAAAAGTTAG
>NC_085875.1:30097953-30102953 GCF_034702125.1 Engraulis encrasicolus
CTCTAACTGCTTTCCCCTAACCTTGATAGCTCACTTAGTCACTGATCCAGTTTGTAGTGCAGCTCGATGGGCAGGACATTTCGACAGGACGCTGGTTTGCACTTAATGTCTGAGTAGCATTGATCCATGTGACCTGCTATGTATTGTGTACGCAGACATGCAATAATATATTACCTAAAGATTTGTAACACTGGTTTGAAATACTGTAGTTCTTGTCCGTAGAATATGAAACTGTCATAAGAAGGAGATTTGAATTTTGCGATCTGTCGGAGAAAATGCTGACTCAGATGTGTGCTAAATTGATTTTGCACACTATTTGTCTGAGTGCGTGTTTGTGTGTTTGTCTCTCTCAGTCTCTCTATGTGTGTGTGTGTGTGTGTGTGTGTGTGTGTGTGTGTGTGTGTGTGTGTGTGTGTGTGTGTGTGTGTGTGTGTGTGTGTGTGTGTGTGTGTGTGTGTGTGTGTGTGTGTGTGTGTGTGTGTGTGTGTGTGTGTGTGTGTGTGTGTGTGTGTGTGTGTACGTGCGTGCATATGTGTGTATGTGTGTTTTATTTTATTTTGATGTGCTATGATAAGCTGCCCTACTTTTATTTTCTGTTCTTGTGTTGTGTGACAAACTGCTGCCGTGTTACTGCAGCTGCAAAAGCTCCACAGGCTGTAGGTTTTGGGTAGTGTATGTACACTGTATCTGTGTGTGTGTGCGTGTTTGTGTGTGTGTGTGTGTGTGTGTGTGTGTGTGTGTGTGTGTGTGTGTGTGTGTGTGTGTGTGTGTGTGTGTGTGTGTGTGTGGTGTGTCTGTGTGTGTGTGTGTGTGTGTGTGTGTGTGTGTGTGTGTGTGTGTGTGCGTGTGGTGTGTGTGTGTGTGTGTGTGTGTGTGTGTGTGTGTGTGTGTATGTGTGTGTGTGTGTGTGTGTGTGTGTGTGTGTGTGTGTGTGTGTGTGTGTGTGTGTGTGTGTGTGTGTGTTGTGTCTATGGCTGTCTCCAGGCTAGACACTGTTGGTTTTAAAAGTGTGTTCAGTTGACAGTCTTAGCGTTGTGTTACTCCTGGCTGTTGGTAGTATTTTAGCACTGCTGTCTAGGACCTGTTGGTTTTGCATACTTACATATTGTGTATGCATGTCTGGCTGCTACTTCAGTGCTGCAGTCTCGAGACTCTTGGCTTTAAATACTGTATGTCCTCTCAGGGAAGTCGATAGCGGGGACAAAGGAGTCAGTTGTTCCGGGCCCAAGGAGACAGGGAGCCCAAATTGAGTTTTCATTACATTATATGTATTGGATGGGGGGCCCTTTCAGATGACTCTGTCCTGGGTCCAGTAAAAGCTGTCAGCGGCCCTGTGTCCTCTGCTTGGCAGCCTCAGGTGCCATATTGAGTGGGTGTGCTGGGGCCGAACTGGTGAGATGGTGTACAGTTGGGTGTCGGAGACGTGGGGCATTGATGAATAGGCCTGGTGGGTGTTGAGAGAGAGAGAGAGAGAGAGAGAGAGAGAGAGAGAGAGAGAGAGAGAGAGAGAGAGAGAGAGAGAGAGAGAGAGAGAGAGAGAGAGAGCCCAGTGGCCCTGTTGTGTAGTGCAGTAAGTCTTCCCTACTGAGTTAAGGCGACATGCTCTTAAATCATACTAATTCTCTCTCTCTCTCTCTCTCTCTCTCTCTCTCTCTCTCTCTCTCTCTCTCTCTCTCTCTCTCTCTCACTCTCTTTCTCCATATCCCACCCCTTCGTCCTCACTTCATCATCCCCCACTCCTTTCTCTCTCCACCTCTCTCTTTCTCCTTCAAAGTCCTCTCCACTCCCCTCATTTTTTCTTAACTTCTTTCATCCCTTGTCTCGCTCTACTTTCACTTTTTCTCCATCCCCACTCCACCTCCCTCTGAGTCTCTCTATCATGCCTCTCATCTATTACTGTATTTTCTTCATTTCATTATTTTTTTCTTATATTTTCTTTCTTTCTTTCTTTCTTTCTTTCTTTCTTTCTTTCTTTCTTTCTTTCTTTCTTTCTTTCTTTCTTGAGTCGCCAGTGTCTGAGTCATCTAATGGTCTTGTTTCTACTTTGTCTTACTCTATGATGAGCACAGTCAGGTAAGAGTACTGTGGCTGGTAGCTGGGAGCAGACTTTCACACAGTGTTCATTATAGGCTGTAAGGGTACTTGTGCAACTGGTACTGCAAAAAAAATAATCATTAGTAAGCTTATTTTTCTAGTTTCAAGTAAACATCTAGTCAAGATATCATTCGATTTTTTTTTTACTCGTTTCAAGCTAATATTACTTACAACAGGTAAAAAATATCACCAAGTAAAAATATCTTCCCCCATGGACAAATGTCTGAAAACAAGTTAGTTCTAAAGTCTATTTCTAAATTCCAGTTGAAAAGTACTAGTATTAGGTGATTTTTTTTAACTAAAATTAAGATTTACAAGATGTTTTTACTTGAAAGTAGAAAAATAACCTTTCTAAAATTTCTTTTTTTTTGCAGTGTAGACCCAAATTTAACAGTAAAAAAAGGATTCCACCATGCATAAACTGTGTTTGGCGTTTCAGCGTGAGCCTTTTCACGGTGTGTTAATTTTGTTATTTTACAGTCAGGTACTCATCAAGGCTGAGAAAACCACTGGCCTTCTAATTTGTACGTGAATTATTGAGCATAGTACTGTGTTTTTTGTGTTTTGATGTGTTGTTGTTTGTTTTGCTTATTATTGTTTGTTAAGTCTGTTTTTTTAGGATGGACCAAGAATGAATGAAGATGACGAATGTGATACTCCGTGTTTGTATACCGGTAATCTGTATGTGACTAATTGAGTGAGTGTTTTTTCTGTTGTTGATTTTCTGTAGTCATTATTTTTAGGCTATGTTAAGTCTGTTTTTCATCATAGAATTTTCTTGAGGCATATATAAAACAAGACTGAATGATGATGACGAATATGAAGCTCCAAGTTGTTGTTGTGTATGTCTTCCTTGTGTGTGCGTGCGTGAGTGCGTGCATGAGTGCGTGCGTGCGTAAGTGTGTGTGTGCGTGTGTGCGTGAGTGCGTACGTGCGTGCGTACATGCTTGCTCGTGTGTGTGTGTATGAAGTAGGGCAGTCATGGGCAGTGGTGCTGCTGCTCGGTGTTGTTGCTGCAGGTGGGGTCTGTGTGTGTGTGTGTGTTAGGGAGGCCAGTACACACACACTCCTAATGGCTCTGACGGAGACCAATTACCGTATTTAATGACCTAACACACACTGACCTACATCAGCAAAGTACACAACAACTAGGTATTATGCAAACACACACACACACACACACACACACACACACACACACACACACACACACACACACACACACACACACACACACACACACACACACGCACACGCGCACACACGCACACACACACACACACACACACACACACACACACACACACACTCACGCATGCATACAGAAAGAGAGAGACAGAGACAGAGACAGAGGGAGAGAGATACAAGCGCGTGCGCACACAGAAGCGTGTGCGGACACACACACAGACACACAGACACACAGACACACAGACACACAGACACACAGACACGTGCATGCACACGCACACGCACACACACACGCACACGCACACGCACACGCACACGCACACACACACACACACACACACACACACACACACAGCTAGACACACACACAGACCAGAATGTGGCTCAGCTGTGGTTGTAGATGGTCGTTTGAGATGCCGTGGCCTAATGTAATTTTGCCAAAAGATAAAAAGGTTTCTGCTGTTATGTGAAAAAGGGAAGAATAAAAAAACAGGGAACACAACAAAAAAGAAAAGAAAAGAAAAGAAAAGAAAGAAAGAAAAAAACAATAATTGCTTTTCCATGCAGACAGAGGGGAGGCGGCCGGAGTCTGATTCTCTAGGCATCGATTCAGCGAAGCCCTGATAAAATGTGGAGAGGCTCGTTAAAGAGTAATGGAATTCATTCCCATCTGAGAAAGAAGCTCATTGCACAAACTCACAAACACACACACACACACACACACCATACACACACACACACACACACACACACACACACACACACACACACACACACACACACACACACACACACACACACACACACACACACACACACACACACACACACACACACACACACACACACACACACACACACACACCTCATTGACAGTACACATGTGCAAGAACAACAGTTGAAATTACACAGGGCTGTTATGAAATTAGATTATGGTAAAATACTGCCAGACACAGTAATGAGATTATTGTGTGTGCCTGTATACTGTATTTGTTTTGAAGGGTGAGTGTATGCATATCAGACAGTGAAAGACTAGAACAGGGCTGGGGGAACGTTTTTCATTCAAGGGGCCACTTCAAATTTTATAAAGTCCTCCAAGGGCCGTATTATGAATAGGATTTTCCCCGGCACTTTAGGCCTATATTGAAGGTACCCACCTTTACAACAGTCCCCATCTTCCCTAGGTTCCTTGAAAATATAACTCTATTTTATTGCAAATGTAATTTGTAAGATTGCTTTACAAAACATGTCATTTTTCATGTGAAACCGCATAAATGCACGTTTTGTTAAAAATGAAATTTGACATGCCTAATCAAGCACCTGCATCTCATTCTCCACTCAGCCGTCATTTGGTGGAATTTCAGCACAACATATCTGCGGATGCAGACACTACCTGCGCTCTCAGTGGCGCCCCGTATTCCCGACCTTGAGAGTTCACGGCGTAGACATTTCTCGGTCTTGGTAGAACTTCAGCACCACAGCCAGCGATCTTGCCCAATACGCCACGTAATCCAACTAATCTCAGTTTCTGTGGTCAGCGCGGAGCCCGTGAAGCACTGTGTGATTTGTCTGTCTGCATGGACAGCCGTTCTCCAGCGAGAGCCGTTCGAACACGAGAAGCCCGTTCTCCACTGAGAATGAAGATGCTTGCATACAAGCTTAATCCAAATTTCAGATAGCGAACTAATGAACATTAAAATGATTTTGGAGACCAGTTA
>NC_085875.1:30107953-30115453 GCF_034702125.1 Engraulis encrasicolus
CCAATACGGGAGGAGGGCCCAGGGCTAATAACCCTGCTTGCCCTCCCTATAGCTCTCTCCTTCCCTGATGCCTCACACAACTAATTATTCTCATTTTAACCTACTTTTGCGGCTGATAAGAGAGAAACGTGTTTATCTCTTCATCCGTGACCAAAGCACATCATCCCCTCCCCTCCCCCCCTCTCTCTTTCTAGACTGATCTCATGGATCATTTCACGCTGGTACATTCGTCGTGTTGGTCCAGTGCATTGTCTCGTTGCTGCTTTGGCTGGGCCCTGGACAAAGTCGTCTGAAAGCCCCCCCCCAACCCAATACATACAAAGTAAAGAGAAACCAATTATGGGCTCCCTCTCTCCCTGGGGTCGGGACAACTGTCCCCTTTGTCCCCCCCTGTCGGCACCCCTGACTGCCGTTGTTGAAGCCGGCACATTAGCAAAGTGACCACGCCGCGGTGTGGGAAATATTTTTTTCAGCGCGGCTGTTGCAAAATTCTGTTGCTAAGCCAAAGACAGCTAAGCTGTGTCCAGACCATAATTAAGCAATAAGCCAACGGGAGGCCATGGGTTTGCATTCAACTTATAACGAGTTGGAGCGCAATGCAAAGCGGTGTGCTGTAAAACTCCCCTTAGCCGTTATAAATAGAACACAAACCAATGGATTCAAGTGGCTTAAGGCAAGGAAAGTTTATTTGTATAGCGCATTTCATACACAAGTGCAACTCAATGTGCTTTACAAGATTAACAAATGCAAAAAAAAGAAAGGAAACATGGAAGAAAGAAGGAATTATATTAGAGTCAAAGAACATTTAAAACATTAAGATACAACAACATAAGGTAAAATAAAAAATAAGAATTTGAGCTAGGGGAAAGCATCTGAGAACAGCTTTGTCTTGAGTCTAGATTTAAAGCTATCAATAGTGGGTGCATTTTTTACGTCATCTGGAAGCTGGTTCCAAAGCTTTGAAACATAGAAGCTAAAGGCTACCTCTCCACACTTTGTTTTGACTTTTGGAATCATCAGCAAATTCTTCTCCGTTGACCTTAGTGACCTGGTTGGTGCATACAGCTGAAACATATCCAGTAGATATGTGGGTCCCATTCCATTTAATGATTTAAACACAAGTAGCATTGCCTTAAAATCAATTCTGTAGCTTACTGGGAGTCAATGCAGCAATCTTAAAATTTGAGTAATGTGGTCGAACTTCCTTGTTTTTGTAAGAACCCTTCCTGCCTCATTTTGTACAAGTTGAAGCTGTTTGATGGTCTTTTTTGGGGAGTCCTGTAAAAAGACTGTTACAGTAATCAACCTTACTAGAAATGAAGGCATGTATTAGCTTCTCCAGATCATGTTTAGACATAAGAACCCTAAATTTAGAGACATTTTTTATGTGATAAAATGCAGACTTAGTAATAGCTTTCATGTGACTGTTGAAGTTTAGGTCACTGTCAATGAGGACCTCAAGATTTTTAACTGTATCCCTTGTTTTCAGTCCCTTCGTTTCAAGGATAGTAGCAATCTTTTGTCTCTCCTCTCTTTTCCCAAATATAATTACTTCAGTTTTATCTGTGTTCAGCTGGAGGAAATTGTGAGACATCCATTTGTTAATTTGGTCCATGCAATGATAGAGTGATTCAAGGCTTATTGCTTATCTAAAACTGTTGAACTTAAGTGGTGATAAGATTTCATTAAAGGCAATCACCCGACAACTTAAAAAAGTGTTGCAATAACAATTAATTTGCCTCACATCGTTGGTTGGTTGCCTGAGCAACACCCCAGGCCAGTGTGCACACTGCCAGACGCTAGTGTGCTACAAAAACTCAGCTAGGCGAGAGATATCAGTGTGAATCAGAGGAATGAATCATCTTTACAGTCATAACACCCCAACCAGAGATAGTACATGGATGTCTTCTTCCTGTACTCTCCTTAACCCAACTGCTAGGAGCGACTAAGTTAGACGCTTCTCTGTCCGAACTCTCTAAATTGGACACACATAAAATCTTCGTTTGGAATGCTTTATGTTTCTTTAGGGATGATTTACTAACACTTGGAATGCCGTATCAGCCAAGAACCAAGAACTATATGCACAGTTTCAGATTCATTCCTAACCCAAGTCTTGGTAAAGAAATGTTTTTGCAACTTCCACTCACAAACATGAAAAAACACTCAGTCCAAACCCACCCCTTAACGTAAACCTATCACATGTGTTAGGATAGGGAGCGGCTAGTGCAATATGTGAACAGTACACTACCACCTCATTACACCTCATTAGCCACCCAAGAGGCGAAAGTATTGCTTTGTCTGGGATATAGATGCCCATATAAAAGGGCAGTTAATCATTAGAAGATCTGATGGAGGCCTGTGGGGGAGAGAGAGGGTGGCAGTAAAGAGGGGAGATTAAACAAAGACGATTCAAACTCCGCCCACCTAATGCAAAAGAGTGTGCTCAACTTTAGTCTGCTAAGGGGGCGTTGTCCCCTCCTTCTCTTTTTGCGATGTTTGTTGGTGGCTTGCACAAGATGTGCGCTACCGCCATCTACAGCGCTAAGGGGACTCTTAGCGCTTATTGAATCTCAATTGTGACACTCCAAAGGTCTCCTAAACAAAGGTCTCCTAAAGGGGTGTTCACCTGACATCACATGAATCCCGGGAAAGTCAGATCCTGAAGTATCTTCCTCTTATCTACCGACCTTGGTGGCAGTCTCGTCTCTCCCCAGTGGACTTAGCTTGTCGAAAAACAACGGCACATGGAAGACGGTCTCTCATCCAGTTGGTCACACCCTCTCCTACTAAACTATCGAAATGAGATGCTTGGACTAAGTGGCACAAGGCCCTGTCCTGTCTGCCCTGCCTTGGGTAAGCTAGCATTGACTCCACTGGGTCACACAACACAACGAACATTAGAGCCTTACATTAATACACGCTCACGTTGATGCAACACATAGTAAGGACTCTTCTCTTCAGGCAGGGAAATAATAACGGCCCCCTTTGGACAACGAAGCCCCAGGGTGTAGTACAGCTCTGCATTTGTCTGCACATTAAACAGATTCAGGGCTGGACTGGCCATCTGGCTTAGCTGGTATTTCCTGGTGGGCTCCGCTAGCCTCGCGAGCCATCCTACAAAGGATTGGCTCCACTACTGTAGTCTGGCCATGCTTCTCTGTGGAGTGCCTGGAGCAGTAGAATTTTGATCACAACGCCCCCCTAGGAAACAGCCAATAAGCAAACGGGGAGGACGCTCGTGACAATGACGTACACATCTGCGCCAGAGCCATTGGTCTGCGCTATGTTGTTGTTGAGTAACTGCCAGCGATTGGGTGAGAGGTGTCCAATAATTTCAAACCATAACTGAATGCAAACTTCCTGCTTCCTACAATCGCTTCAGAGCAAACAAATGCCAGACCATAAATACGAAATGAAAGGGTAGTAATATGGGATGGTCAGGACCAGGCTAGGGCTCCGCACCCTCGTGGGCCCCTATTTTCATGAATTGATTGTTCTTTTTTACATTTCGGAAAATAGGAACCCACTAGGGTGTGGGGCCCACTGGTGAGTCAGCTCTGCACCGCTAATTATGAGGGCCCCTTTACGGCAAAAGTGCCCATGCCCTATTTCTACCCCAGTACAGCCCTGCACAGATTTAGACTGTAGTAACTCATTGACTCATTCACCTGCAGTAGTACCTCATTCACCCCACTCTGACACACAGCCTCGTTCAACTCGAACCTCAGACAGAAATGAAGAAACATCTTCATTCCTCCTGGACTTCATCATATCATATCCACAGCGCGACTCATAAAACACACACACACACACACACACACACACACACACACACACACACACACACACACACACACACACACACACACACACACACACACACACACGGAAATATATATATAATTCATTTAGTATATGTATACATATACAGTATAATGTCCGGTACATAGGATATATCCTATACGTAATTCATAGACTAATGGATGAGAGTCCATTAATTAGAAATGGCCTTGCCTCAGGACTCTGCACAGCTGATTAGCAGGGAATATATAGGCAGGGAAGCTGACAGGGCAGCACAAAGGGGTCAGCTGTCCCGGGCCCAGGGAGAGAGGGGGCCACAAAATTGGATCTTCATTGCATTGTATGTACTGAGTGGGGGGGACCCTTTCAGATGACTTTGCCCTGGGCCCAGGCAAAGCGGTCAGTGGCCTCCCTGCCTATAGGAATATAGTGAATTAAAACTCAGCTGCCTCTGTGGAGACACTGGGGGAAATAGTTCCCTTCTCTTGTCAGTAGATTTACTAGTCTGATGATTTTGTCCCGTGTGCTGGGTACATGGAGGGCTCCTGAGGACGCGCACAGCAAATGACGCAAGCCTCCGTCCATGCACTGCATAATTCAGAGGAATAAAAGTCTCCAGTGGCGGCTAGCAGCACTGACACACATGAATAACATGAATAGATGTTACATGCAGAAAGGTACACATGAGAACACGCGCACACACATATATTAGTGGTGTCAACAATAATCGATTCGGCGATACAATGCAATGCGGGGCATGGGCGATCCAATTCAATGCGGCAAGTTCCAGAATCGATGCAGCAATTTCAATTACTCAATTACTTCCGTGGATATTTCAGGAGCAAATGAATGTTAAATTAAATAAAAGCACTTCAAAGCATTGCAAGACTGATACAGAAAACAGCCAATAAATTGTTGCTCAGTATCTGACTACTTGTATTGCCTCATCATGACTGATGAAACATTTGCTTTGCTTTCAGTAGAAATGTAATGCATTGTAGAATTGAATAGGATCGAATCGAATTGCATAGAATCGAATCGCAATCGAATCGAATCGTGAGGGCAGTGCCAATGCACACCACTAACATATATACATGTACGTATAGGCACACACAAAGGTGCAATGACACGCGTGAACGCAAACACACGCACGCAAACACATACACAAGTGCATAGACCAGACACACACACAGACACACAGACACACGTGCACACACACACACACACAGACACACACACACACACACACACACGGTTATCTGAAGGAGAGGAGAGGAGAGGAGCCATTGGCCTGGCCGCCATCGCCATGGGAGTCCTGTCCTGTCGTAAACCATCACCTCATAAAGATGCCCAGTATACGCCTGGTGACCCTGAGTAGGGGAGATGTCTACTGCCATGTGTCACTAGCATACCGATAAGCAACGCAACAGTGTGTGTGTGTGTGTGTGTGTGTGTGGTGTGCGCGTGTGTGTGTGTGTGTGTGTGTGTGTGTGTGTGTGTGTGTGTGTGTGTGTGTGTGTGTGTATGCGGGAGTGCGAGTGCGAGTGTGAGCACGAGAGTGCATGTGTGTATTTGAGTGCGAGTGCGCGCATTTGTGTGTGTGTGTGAGTGCGCGAGCATGTGTATGTGTGCGTGTGTGTGAGTGTATGTGTCTGCGTCTGCGTGTTTGTGCGTTTTTGTTTGTTTATTATATTTTCTGATGTTGATGTCCTGAGAGGAACGTGCGTGTGTGTGTATGTGCGTGCGTGTGAGTATGTGCACGCATGTGTGTTATGTGTCTGAGTGTTTGCATGAGTGCGTGTTTGTTTGTTTATGTGCCCATTTTCTGATTTGGATGTCCTGAGAGAAAGACCCAGAGGGAACAATTAAACTACAGAAGGGCACTACATCACGTGTGTGTGTGTGTGTGTGTGTGTGTGTGTGTGTGTGTGTGTGTGTGTGTGTGTGTGTGTCTGTGTATATATGGTATGTTGTTTATTTTGTGTGTACAGTATGTTGTTCACAGTTGGCAGGCTGCAGGTGAAATACATGTATATTTTTGAGACATCTGTTAGATTATGCCTTTTCGACTCTCTCTTTTACCGATACACACATAAACTCTATCACACACTATACCCATCCCTGGGTCCCTGCACACATGCACGCAACAACCCACGCAAGTATGCACGCAAGCATGCACGCAAGCACGCACGCACGCATGCACGCACGCACGCATGCACGCACGCACGCATGCATGCACGCAAGCTTGCAAGCACCCACACACACTCACGCATGCACACGGATTTTGTGCAATTTTGTGTTTCTGTATATGTGTATTTATCAACCTCAGCCTAAGGTTTATTATAGTTCTAGAAAAGAAACACAGTCTTCAGTTGGCATTAAAGTCATAAAGAAATATAACAGGACAGAAAACACCATAATACAAATAATACAAACGATACTCCCACCGTACTGAATCAAAATTGAAATCATAGAAGCTGCACAGTAAATAAACAACAGCTTGGTGCACAGCGGCAAGAGATAAAGCGAGAACATAATAACTGAATAATAATGAAAGTTATGTGATATCTGTAATCCGAAACGGAATAAAGCAAATCTGACAGGCTAAACAAACATAGCCTACTCATTCAATTTGCAATTACAAGTTAACCAACTCTGCAAGACCAGGCTTTTGTACCTCATTTAATTTACTGTAGTGAAAGCCGAAAGCCCAACTGGGAAACTCTAACTCCCATTGTCATTGTGTCACTCCACAGCACACAAGTGAACACTGCACACTGCACACAACAAAGTTGCATTTATGCCTCACCCGGGCACGGGTGCAGCCCCCAATGGCACCCCAAGGAAGCAGTGCAGCGGGACGGTACCATACTCAGGGTACCTCAGTCATGGAGGAGGGGGAGAGCACTGGTTTATTACTCCCCCCCCCCCACCAACCTGGCAGGTCGGGAGTCAAACCAGCAACCTTTTGGCTTCAAGCCCTAACCGCTTACCCATGACTGCCCTTGTAATAAAGGGTCTGACTTTTCTTCCATGGATGCCATCTTCACACTGTACATGTGGCAGTGTTGATTCAAGACCCAGAGTCCAATTTAACACCCATATTGTTGATCCTACTCCCCAAGTGTATCTTAACCAACCAGGCAGTCATCTAACACTGTGGCATAGCTGCAAGCATCACGACTGACTGAAACGGACAAAATTGGTTCCATGTCCACATTCAATCGGTAAATTCTACCTTTGTGATGCTAACCGCAAAATCCATCAACTGTCAATGGTGGCATCAATAGAAACGGACAACGTGGCAAAATAACCTTTTCAGTTTTATTACATGCTTTTGTCACTCTGTTTTTGCCATGCTCACTTAGAACTAAAAAATAATGGAATGGAACGGCATTTTGCCACTTTCAGTCAACTGTGTTTTCTGGTGTAAAAGTGTTCTGTGGGTGATAGAATAGAATAGAATGGAATAGAATGGAATGGAATAGAATAGAATAGAATAGAATAGAATAGAATAGAATAGAATAGAATAGAGTACAATAGAGTAGAATAGATTAGAATATCTTGGTCATTGTAGCCTGTACAGAGAAAGCTGAGATTGTGTACTACATTTGAAATGTATAGGCACTACTAGTCAGGTTAATTGCACATGACACTATTGTACAGAACATTGGGCAAAGGCAGGTGCAATCATTTTAC
>NC_085875.1:30122953-30130453 GCF_034702125.1 Engraulis encrasicolus
AACATGTTATTTTGCATATGATACACCAAATAGCACAGTGAGAAGCATCAGAATGCCTGTGACAAAGTCATTTGGAAAAATGAGATCAATATGGAACTTTTTTAGGCCACTATTAACAGTACCATTTGGAGAACAGTCTATGGAGCCTATGATGTAAGTTACACCATACCCTTCTGTGAAACATGGTCATGGACCACTGATTTCATGGGGACATTTGAGTTACAAATGCATTATACTTTTGATCCATACTCGCAGAATGATGAATACATTGCCCTGTGAAAAATACTGGAGGAAACTTGACACACATCAGCCTTGAAACTGCACATGGTCCATTGTTTGGACATGCCAACATGACAATATTTCAACACAGAAAGCCAAATCAACCCGTCACTAGCTTCAGAAAGAATAAAATGAAGTTTTTGAGCGACCGTCTCACTCTCCTGATCTCAACATCATAGAGCCACTTAGGTGAAACCTCAAATGTGAGGTTCCAGCAAGACACCCAAAGATATTATAGGAAACAACCCTTCTGCCAGTAAGAATGTGCTGTTTTGTCATCTGAGAACATTAAGAGCCTTATCCACAACTACCACAAACAATTTAGAGCGGTCCCTGATGTTAAACAGGGCCATATTCAGCATTAGAAACTAGGGTATGTAAACTTTTGAACAGGGTCATTTGGGTAGTTTGGGTTGTGATCATGCTTTTGAAAGAGTAAACACAGAATATTGCTAATAAATATCTTAAGCTAGTCACTAGCAATGCGTGAAAAAAAAGGTTTTGTGTAATCCTTCATATTTTGTGAGAAATCGCGAAGAAAGCGTTTATTCTGCTGGGGTATGTAAACATATGAGCACAACTGTACACATACAGGCACACGCACACACGCACGTGCGCACGCGCGCACGCACGCACGCACACACACAGACACACACACACCTACACACACACACACACACACACACACACACACACACACACACACACACACACACACACACACTCACACTCTTTCTCTCTCTCTCTCTCTCTCTCTCTCTCTCTCTCTCTCTCTCTCTCTCTCTCTCTCTCTCTACCTCTACCTCTCTCACACACACACGCATGCACGCACGCACGCACCCACACACACACACACACACACATACACACACACACACACACACAGACTCTCTCTCTCTCTCTCTGTCTCTCTCTCTCTCTCTCTCTCTGTCTCTCTCTCACAGGCTCATGTGGATTTTAAGATGCGGGTGCTTCTCTTGTTCCCGAGTCCCTGTGTTGAGATGCAGCCAGTGTGTGGCCGGCCCGGCTGCTGTCTCTGCCCCTTAGAGGAGGCACACGGGGGGAATGCAATGAAAAGCAGGGCTGGGCTGGGGAGGAAATAGGGCCCGGGCACTTTCAGATGAAAGGCCCCCCCTCACCCCATAATTAGCACTGCAGAACTGACTGACCGGTGGGCCCCACACCCTTATTGGCCCCTATTTTCAGAAATGTGTTTTTTTCTTTGTTTTCCCTTTCTGCAGAACTGACTCACCGGTGGGACCCTCTTTTTACATTTCTGAAAATAGGGGCCCACAAGGGTGCAGGGCCCACCGGGAAATGCCCGCTAAGCCAGATGGCCAGTCCAGCCCTGCAATGAAGAGCATGTCCACCCAGCAGCAGATGCTCCCACTTAATAGACTGCTGCCGTACGCTGCGAGCGCACCACACTGCACCTCTCCACCCATTACTCCCTCTCTCTTTCTTTTCTCTTCCCTTCCCGGCTCAGCCTCTCTGTTTCTCTTTTTCTCTCTCTCATCTTCTCTCCTTCTCTGTGTCACTAACTCACCTTCTCTGCTCTCTCGCTTACTTTATCCATTCTCTCTCTCTCCCCCTCTCTCTCTCTTTCTTTCTCTCTCTCCTCTTGCTTTCTTGCTCGCCCATCCACCCTATCTCTTCCTTTCTTGGGTGTAATGTTTGTCTTTCATTCTCTGTCAGTGCACCTCTCCTCCTTTCTCTGTCTCACACACTCATCACCCCCTCTCTCTCTCTCTACTGTACTCTCTCTCTCTTGCTCTAACCCACTGTTTCTCCCCCTCCCTCCTCTCTCTCATCTTCTCAATTCTCATTTTCTCATCTTCCTTTTCTCATTCTACCCTTTTCCTCCCTCTGTCTCCCTTTTCCCTTGTTCACTGCTTCTCTTCTTGCTTTTTTCAAATTCTGAAGGAGTGTGTCTTCCTGTTCTTTTTGGCTGTGAGGGTACATCACTTGTGGAGCTCTTGCTGCTTGTGCTGAATGAGAATATGAATTATGCTTTAAGATGGCAATCGAGTAACAGTTTTTTTGAATGCTGGGGCAGGGAATGAATGTTAAAACCTCTGTCTTTTCTTCAATGCCTACATTACTGTCTGTTCCTCTCTCCGTCTCCCGTCTATCGTCTCTCTCTCTCTCTCTCTCTCTCTCTCTCTCTCTCTCTCTCTCTCTCTCTCTCTCTCTCTCTCTCTCTCTCTCTCTCTCTCTCTCTCTCTCTCTCTCTCTCTCTCTCTCACTCGCTCTCTCTCTCTCCCCTCTTATTTTCTCTTCTCTTTTGTTAGCAGCATGTTACCTTCATGGTGAGATTTAGTTATGGGCTATAACAATGTAAAGTACTGTGAGCAAATTGCAGTGATTTACCATAATAAAGGTCTGTGACACTCCTGTCCATTTCTATCCCTCCACCTCTTTCGTTCTACCCATCTCTCTCTCTCTCTCTCTCTCTCTCTCTCTCTCTCTCTCTCTCTCTCTCTCTCTCTCTCTCTCTCTCTCTGTTATCTCGCCCTTTCGTTCTCCGCATAATTACTTTAAAACCACATATTTGCTCTGATGTACACACATGTCAATGAGGTCTCCGAAAGGTGCGCTCTCTGCGGAAATTGAATTTCCACTTGTCCTCTATCTCCTCCCCTGTGTGCCCCCCCCTCCTCCCCTCCTCCACGCCCCAGTCTGTTCCATCCTCTACGCTGCACGGATTAAGTTGAGTGTTTTCAGCTCAGAGTGAACGGGGCCCTCTGACCGCCCCATCTGCAGAGTAGAGGCTGCACAGTACAGATGAAGCAATGGTCAAAGAATCTTCTATTAGAGTGAGATACATCAAGCCTATTATCTTCCTGGATACATGTGATGTCAGGTGAACACCCCTTTAGGAGACCTTTGGTTAGACTTAAGACTATAAATGGAGTTCCCTTAAGCTAGATTTATGCTTCGGACGCAGAGTCTCTGTCTTCTGTCTGTGCGAGTCCACGCCCCCCTTGCAGAGACTCTGTGCCCGTCGTCGAGCGCCTCAAAAAAATTCTAACTATCCATCGGACAGATGCGGAGGACGCAGACAAAAATCTGCTATGATTGGTCGTCTCACCACGTCCTTGTTCTGTTCTTGTGGCAGCGCAATGCCAGTAGTTTGCGAGAGCAGAGCTGTATTCTGTTAAAAACTACAGGTATATTAATGCCTTGTGTGTAAATGTGTGTAGGCCTAAATACACAAAGCTACAAGCTAAGTAACAAACAATGTATCAGTTGAACACTCGTGGCACAATGCCTGCGGTTTTACTACCGTAGCTTCCTCCACCGAATGTAAACACACATCGGCAGAATCAACTGTCTTTATATGCTTGCATTTTCTGCTCGTGAAAAACAGACTGGGTATGTCAAATAATGACACCAGTGCATTGCCTTTGCAATTTGTGTGCAAATACCTAGCTAACAGGGCTAGAAAGCAACATTGCTTAATAATGACCGCAGTGCTTACAATGCAGTGAAAGTAATCGCGCAATTTCAAATGTGTCTCGCGACGAGACCTCGGACCTCGCAGAACTCGCAGATGCATGAATACAATGTTGGTTCATGGCCACTCCCACATGACTTTTGACGAGCGCAGTTGCAGAAGTCTAATCTGACCTTTAGCTCTGTAGACGGCGGTAACACAGATCTTGTGCAAGCTGCTACCAAACACCACAGAAAGAGAAGAAGAATGAGATTAAGTTTGGAGAACACTCCTTTGCTTACTGCATGTTGGACAGAGTTTAAATGATCTTTCTCTAATGAAGCTTCTTTGGTAATAGCAATTGCATTCCAATATGCAACCCTGCGACCTCCACTTGTGCTGTGGCCTCACGTTTTGCTGATGCCCCGCCTCCATGGAGAAAACAATTAAGTTTCCTCGCTGTCAGCCTAGCCACAACATTTTTGGGGGGACTATTCTTCATTCACCATCCAGTTTGCAAATGAGAAAAGGACTTTACAATTGAGCTTTTGGTCAGTGATGTCGGCACGACATATTACTTCCTGGTACACAAGCACAAGTGAAGGACGCAGGTCTGTATATTGGAATGCGCACATGATCACACTATCCCATCCATCATCTCTTGTCCTATCCTTCAAGCTCCCATTGTCATATTGAAATTCAAAAACATGTGACGTCAATTGCATGATTGGACAAAAGCACACTTTTCCTATATCGGTTGGCTATTTCAATAAGACAAATCACTGTAGTCATACAAAACTACTGTTCAGTGTACCACGGTGTAAAATCAAAGAGGATAGGCCTACCTGTATAGAGCAATATTCTTTCAGTATAATTGAGCAGCATTCTAGCATATCTTTTCTATGGAAATTAAAAAAATAAAATGAAATTGACATTGTCTTGCATGATGCTAAGTCCCTTGGCTTATGTCTGTGTGAAATACATGTGGCTATACTACATATGCGTATATAGTAAGTAGATCACAGTCTCTTGAGACAGAGGCTATTGTTTGTATTTGTGGTTTCTGTTTCTAAGATTAGACACGCGTCCCTCTGTCTCATTCTGAAACTTTGTTTGACTGATGCAGTTTAAAAAACAGGCTGATAAACTCTCTTTCATCTTTTCTCTCTCTCTTCCCTCTCTCCTTTTCTTTTATTCTCTCTCTCTTTCCCACTGTCTGTCCATCTCCACTCAGGTCAATAAATGCCAGCACTCTCTCCCACTCCATCACTCCATCTTTGCTTTTCTATCCTTCTCTCTCTCTTCCCCGCTCTCACTTTCTCTACCCTTATACCCCCTACTTTTCCCTTATTCTTTCCCCCTGGACCTCTCTTCCTTTTTCAACCTGTTCCCTCTCTCTGCACCAGTTTCATTTTTTCAATGCCCCCCCCCCCCCCTTCCTCTCTGTGCATCCCCAAAGTGCAACCCCCTCTCTATTCTTCTTTCTTTTTTTCTCTACTCTACTTTCCCCATCTATCACTCCCTCTCTTTTTTGCCGTCACCCTCCTTCGGCTTCTCCATCTCCCTCCTTCCTTCTCTCTCTCTCTCTCTCTCTCTCTCTCTCTCTCTCTCTCTCTCTCTCTCTCTCTCTCTCTCTCTCTCTCTCTCTCTCTCTCTCCCCCTCCCTGCCCAAGTGATCAGTGCTGGCTGCTTGTTTGTGCTTAGCTGGTATGTGTGTGTGGGGGCCTGGGGGCGGTGGCCATTACTGCTGCTTCAGCTGGGTGAGATCCTCCTCTCTCCTCTTCCTCCTCTCTCCTCTTCCTCTCTCCTCTTCCTCTCTCCTCTTCCTCCTCTCTCCTCTTCCTCTCTCCTCTTCCTCCTCTCCTCTTCCTCTCTACTCTTCCTCCACTTCTCTCCTCCTTCCCCCTCCTCTCTCATCTTCCTCCTGTCCTCTCTTCCTCCTCCTCTTCACCTCTCTTCCTCCTCATTCCTCTCTATTCCTCTTCCCTCTCTTCCCTTTCTCTCCTCCTCCTCCTCCTCCTCTTCTCTCGCCCTCTTCCTCTTTTCTCTCCTCCTCTCTTCCTCTGCCCTGCCATAGCTACCGCTGATAAGATCTGATTACCCACCCCGGGCTCCTTCTCAACTTCACTGGGGACAACCTTTTACGTTCTGTCTCGATCTCTCTCACACACACACACACACACACACACACACACACACACACACACACACACACACACACACACACACACACACACACACACACACACACACACACACACACACACACACACACACACACACACACACACACACACACACACTTTTCCCCACTCTGTTCTTGGGCACTGTTTGTTCTCTTCTTTCCTTTCACTTATAAGTGTATGATTCAGTCTCTCTCTAAAAACATATTTTATCATCCAGTGAATCATATCTGTTTATCTGCTATGGTGCTAGCATTACAGCAAGGATCAGAAACCATGCATTTGCAAAATCAAATATAGTACACAAGCACACACACAGACATGCATGCATGCATGCAAGCACGCACGCACGCAAGCACACAAGTTGCACGCACGCAAGCATGCACGCACGCACGCACGCACGCACGCACGCACACACGATACACGCGCACACACACACACACACACACACACACACACACACACACACACACACACACACAGACACACACACACACACACACACACACACACACACACACACACACACACACACACACACACACACACACACACACACACACACACACACACACGATACACGCACACACGACACACACACATGTACACACTCGCATCCCAGTAATATTACCCATGGGTACTTGAAGAGGACTGATGAAGCTTCATGTTGGAAATCAATAGATAATATGTGTAATCTGATCAAGAAGCACACACACACACACACACACACACACACACACACACACACACACACACACACACACACACACACACACACACACACACACACACACACACACACACACACACACACACACACACACACACGTTTTGTCTCTCTCACAAGCACTCCGGGGAATCGGGAGTGACTCAAATGAATAGGATCAATCTTAAAGTGAGAAATCAATGGTTAAAACTAAGACACTAAAATGTGAAGTGTTTTCCATTGTCGTTACAGTGCTGGGGGAAAATCAATTGATGAAACGAGTACTCCCAGTCGTGAATAAACAAAGCAATCTGTGGCGCTAACCGCTAACTATGGGCTCGGGAGAATGGGGAGAGGTGCATCCTTCAATTGCAAATCACCTGAGCTTGATTGCTATGTTATCTCGTAGAATAAGACCGTAGAATAAGCGTTAAGCCTTCTCTGTACTTAGGCAAACACATAAATACACACAGACACAGAAACACGCGCACACACACACACACACACACACACACACACACACACACACACACACACACACACACACACACACACACACACACACACACACACACACACACACAGAGGCACGTTTTCCTGCACGCCGGTGCTGGCGCCGCTGCGATAAGACGTCTTCATACCGCAGTTATACGTTTGGATTGTCCTCTCGACAGGGACGTGGATGGCGGCCATTTCGATTCCCTGAGTGCAGCAAGCAGAGGCAGACTTTCCATTAGGCAAACCTAGGCAATTGCCAAGGGCCCGACCAAATTTGTCCTTAGAAGGGGCCCCAACTGTTCCACCAGTTATGGTAAACACAAAAAATAGGCTTGATCTTAATTTGACACTTATGTAAAGAAATCAAAGAAATATATGAGACAAAACGCTAAAATACC
>NC_085875.1:30140453-30150453 GCF_034702125.1 Engraulis encrasicolus
TTGTGTCAGACATCCAGCCCCACTGCCTGGGGGGGAGTGTATGTGTGTGTGAGTGTGTGTGTGTCCTCGTACTCTACTCGTACCGTATATGTGTGGAGCATGTGTGTGTTTGAGTGTGTGTGTGTGTGTGTGTGTGTGTGTGTGTGTGTGTGTGTGTGTGTGTGTGTGTGTGTGTGTGTGTGTGTGTGTGTACGTGTGTGTGTGTGTGTGTGTGTGTGTGTGTGTGTGTGTGTGTGTGTGTGTGTGTGTGTGTGTGTGTGTGCATTTGTGTGTGTGTGTGTGTGTGTGTGTGTGTGTGTGTGTGTGTGTGTGTGTGTGTGTGCGCGCGTGTGTGTCTGTGTGAGTGAGTGCGTGTGTATGCCTCTGAGTTTGCAGTTTGCCATTGCTGTGCCTGTGTTTGGGAGACCATACAAACAAACCACAGTACGCAGCCTACATGCAGGGGTCCATTTCAACTCTGGCCCCTCCACTACTGGGATAACCACAGGTAGCTAGCCCCATCTTAAATTCCAGACCGTCAGAGTTATAAGGTCACCAAGTCTATACCGAGCACTGTGGTATCTTTTGGGTTATTTTTGCAATAAAATACAAACCTGGCTTCAGAAAAAAAATTCAACAGCACATTTATGAAGTCTTTTTTGCAAAATTAGCAGGTGAATTGAAAGTGAAATGGAATATGTGGCTCCAGTGTCCCATTCCTGTCTATTCCTGTCCTGGCATGTTCACACATCGTCCCTTGCTGAGCTGTGTTGATGTTTAAGACTGTGGTAAACGGTCTGCCTAAACTGACAGTATAAAATCTCCATGAATAGACTGGCTATCTTTATGAGAAAGACATTGCCGTAACCATTTCCGTTTAATAGTTCCATCAACGTGCGTGATTTAGACCAAGTTCCTAGTGTGTGTCAATAACACTCCTGCAGACTGCCTAGTAAAATCCATCTGCATGTATTGTGACTGTGTCAGTAAGCTTGTGTCAATGTCTGCGTGCTATACAAGTCACAACACCAATTTTTACTTAATTTCCTGCACACAGCAAAAAAAAAGTTTAGGATGAATTAATATTTTTTGTGGAGTAATGGACAAATTGATTGATTTACTGCTGGCTAGAGGGCATAAAAAATAATGAAGTTTGTTTTCACTAACACACGGTGATCTTAGCATTACACATAATTTTCAGCATAGTTATGTGTCGTTATTTTCTTATAGCCAAAGGCAGGAACTTTTTAAATACATGGTTTTAGTAATGTGTGCAATAAATAAAAAAGCCTGGAGGAGGTAATATCATAAAATAGGGCTGTAATGAAAAGCAGCTTGTTTTAATACACCTGCACGTAAAGGTAGGCTATCGCACCCACAGGCAACACAGGTGTTGTACTGTAGCATCCTGGCTTTTTTTAAAAAGTCTGGCAGATGATTCAATGCCCTGCCACCCACTACCACACCACATACACTTTCACAAAACGACAGCTTACAAAAACATGCTGTACTGTGTAGCAGAGAGTTACAACTAAAAATACACAGACACTCCCTGTAAAACATATGCTCGTCATCCACTGAGTAGGGGAAAAAAGCCATCAAAGTTATAGCACACTAAGTAAACTATAAATGAAATTTGGGTTGCTGACGCGGTCCACAGACCTGCTCCATGAAAACCCTCTAAAAAACCAAACAGGTTTCCAACCGACAGACCAACATAGTGGAGTATAGAGTTATATACTGACATTGGGACGCAAAGACCCAGGATGTCTTAGAAATGCAAGTCACTTGGAAACTCAGAATACAATGACGGGCAGCTTCACTAATTCTATGGACAGCTACCTATGTCCACCAATATGGCCATATAGTCCAAATTTGCAACTGTGTTTTTGAATCTATTTAATTTAAGGAAAACACATGTTACACTTGCATGTACTTTTTAGAAGAGAATCAATACAGGTTTCTAGTACATCTTGTTTGGGTGAACAAGAATTCTTTTAATGCTCCCACAGCATGTTCATTGTTCTACGCGTAGCAAACTCACATTGTGGTAATATCCTCACAGCTTTGTCTCATGAAGCTTCCATTGTCCCCTATTTCTTACAAAGTAATTAGGGTGCACAGGGGGAAAGACAGAGGTGTGACTTATTTTTGTTACATTACGTAAGTTGAGTTGTAATGAGATGAATTTTTCATGCTTAGCTATCTGCTGAAAGCTTGACAGCTGACAAGATGATTCATTTTTGTTTGTGCTGCTCCTGCTTTCATTGTGCCTATGTAAATTTAGGTAAGAGAAAGTTATTAATTTCAGCTTGAAACAGTTTGTTCTGAATTTGATTCTTTCTTAGTTAGGTTTTAATTGACATATTTGTTTTAAAGGTACATTGTGCAGGAAATGGTCAAAAAACTGCAACTATGCTGCTCATTGAAACAGGGCTGCCTATTGCCAAATTTGATCTTTACATGAAAGTTTACTAAGTAATAAACGTATGGTCCAAGTAGAGTCATTTTTGCAGCTAAAAATGGCTATTTTTGGAAATTCAAAATGGCGAACCATGGAGAAGATCCCCCTTTTCATGTAAGAAAAGTGCAATTTTTCCAGTCATAATGAATACTTAGAATTTGATGGTGGTGGTAAGTATTCATGAAAAAGCTAACAGTAGTGAATGGGCAGCATGAATTCTGGAAATAAACAACTAAAAATCTCACACAGTGTCCCTTTAATTTCTTAACTTATTTTGCTAAACAGTGTACCTTTGAGGTTGTAATCTTGTTCATTGTTTTAAATTAGGACATGGAAGTTAACTTTAACTTTAAGTCTTGACTCAATAATTATACGTTACTGTAAGTGGAGAGTGTTATATAACAGTAGGCCCACACCACTTCATAAATGAATTCCCTCCAGACCCCCCCCCCCCCATCTCTCTCTCATACACGCACGCAAGCACGCACGCACACACACACACACACACACACACACACACACACACACACACACACACACACACACACACACACACACACACACACACACACACACACACACACACACACACACACACACACACACACAGCTTGCACCAGCACTATAATTTAAACTATGCTACTGTGATCCTTCCTTAGCTTTGCTTGCGCTTCAGGACAAAAAGTCCTTGTGCATCTGACCTCTAAAATCTATGCACAAAAGGGTCAGGACTTGTGCTCTATAGCCGTTCTTACCCTTTATTCTGTCCCTCTATTTGGATTTGATATCCTCCTCCACATTAAGTTTTGCTATCTTTATTCAACACTCATGGAGTCTTTTTTTTAACTTATTATAAACTGTATTTGGTTCCATGAGTACTCTTATGCCTCTTTTCCACTGTCAGTTTTCTGGCAGACCTACAGCTCGACACAGCACGACTCGGCCCCAACTTTTTGCTTTATAATTGAGCTGTGTAGTCATGCCTATTCAAAAAAGCACCACCAGACCACCAGAAAACCAGCAGTGGAAAAGAGGCATAAGTGTTGAATCAACACAGCATTTTTTTTAAAATGGTGTCTCTCTCGTCCTCGGTTTCCCTCCCCTCTCTTTTATTCTGCCCTCAGCTCTCTCTCTCTCTCTCTCTCCCCCCCCCTCTCTCTTTCTCTCCCTCTCCCTCTCTCTCTCTCTCTCTCCCTCCCTCTCCCTCTCTCTCTCTCTCTCTGCCTCCCTCTCCCTCTCTCTCTCTCTCTCTCTCTCTCTCTCTCTCTCTCTCTCTCTCTCTCTCTCCCTCACCTTCTCTCTCTCCCTCTTCACACAGGCCTACTCCCATTGCTAGGGCGATGTGCATGTAATTTCACACTAACACAAGTTGCAGCTATAAGACTGACATCCCATCGCCTCCCCAAGCCTCTCTTGTGGTTTTCATACCTCCTTGGTAGCTCCTGAGTGTTTGACAAGACATAAAGCCCTTGTCTACTCTACATACAGTACAGTGCTGTACTACTTTATCGTCCCAGTGGGGGCATTTGTCATGTGCTCTGAGCCACCGCATTCCCTGATAACAACAAACAGCCATGACAGCAGACATTACAGTGCAAACAACATCACGATTTACACTATACTCCAATACACACTAGCCTACATATACACGAACACACAATATCCTCATTTCACATTCACTAACATGAACACACTACTATATCCTCTACCTGACAGCATTTCAAAAACATACCCCAACACACTATATTAACACTTTATATGCTCTACCTAACACCATCACACTTCTTCACACACATTTCCATGCTACACCACACTACAGTCGACAGTATGACAGCATTGCAAAAACGTCCACCATGTTCAAGTGCTGACCTCAAGTTTGGGGTGCTCTGGGGGTATCGCCTCAGTCCAGATCAGGGGTGTGACAGTCAGCCAATCCCTGATACAGTAGAGCGGGCCGGGCCGGGGGGCATGAATCACTGGCACCAGGGCTTCTGACAGCTTTACTTGGGCCTGGAAAAAAAACATCTGAAAAGGCCCCCTCCTCAATACATACAATGTGTTGGGGTCCCAATTCTGGGCCCCTCCTTTCTCTGGGCCCGAGACAACTGACCCCTTTGCCCCCCCCCCTGTAGGCGGCCATGAATCACTGGCACTGTTAGCATCCTGCCGCCGTGCCAAGGCCCTGAGTGGCTTGTCAGAGAAACAATGAAAACACACTTATCCTCCTCTCTGTTGGCCTCCGCGGCAAATTGACGTGTTTTGTTCGCTAATGTTGGAAGTGATATGAGCTGTCAGCTTGCTTATTGGTGCAGTAAGTTACAGCTCCGGAAGGGCCCCTGTGTGTGTGCTTTTGGGAGAGATTGTGTGTTTTTCTTTTTTATTTTATTTTCTTTTTTTGGGGGGTATGTTTACAGCAAACACCGACTTCAATGTAGGAATCATCAAGCTCTTTAAACTCACAGCAGCCTTGAGCTGTGTACTTTACTGTGCAGCGAGTGTGTGTTTGTTTATGTGAATGCACATGAACTTCTCAATGGAAATACACAGACATAGTCTCTCTCTCTCTCTCTCTCCCTCTCTCTCTCTCTCTCTCTCTCTATCTCTCACTTTCACACACACACCCTCAAACTGTTTTTCTTCTCATGACGCATATCTCACTACAATGTACTTGCACCGGGGCATCATTAATACTTAATGCCTTCGCTTTCAATGGGACCAATAAAAAATGATCTGAAGGCCTTGACTTAAGATATGAATAGAATGTTTAGTTCAATATCGCTCTCTCTCACACAACACACAAACGCACACACGCACGCACGCACGCACACACACACACACACACACAGACACACACGCACACACATCCTTTACAAGGAGTTGGATCCCTTGAGAATAAAATAATGAATACAAAGATCAGAAAATTGTGGCGTATTCTACCAAAGTCCTTAATTAAATGCACACTTGAAAGATATGTCTTAGCCTATTTTCTGTGATATAAAAATGTTTCAGCTTGAGAGACACCCTCAGTACATTTATTTAGCATTAACTACAATAGACATTATTCATCAAGCATGTGAGTATGCAAGTATTTATGCAACATGTATGACACTTCACAATTGAATTGTATTGCACAGAGTTGTTAAAAATACAGATCCAGTTTCAAAACACATTGCTTCAGTCCTCAAGCACCATCATGCAATGAATCCATAGCCATTCAAAAGAGTAGTTGTTTAGTTAGAAGTAGAGCTGAAAGTGTAACACAAGGTCGTCCTGTGAAGTCCTGCCTGGGCTTCAAACCTCACAGCAATATTTGAGAGGCGGACATGTTAACAAGCAGAGGTGTCAAAGGTAAAAGAGGGAACACAGGTGCAAACGGTGCAACAGCCATGTAATGTCATGTGCTAATGGGTACTTACAGTACACCATGAATGTACTTTTTATTTTAATTTTGACACCTCTGTTAACAGGTGAGCTACAAGCCTGTACAGCACAGTATCAGGCAAATCTGTATGTGGCATCATAAGGAGGTTTACCAGTGTTGCCACCTGTCCCAGATTTTCCTGATTGTCCCGGTTTGTAATGGTCTGCCCCAGAACAAGTCCGACAGACGGACAATGATGCGTCCAAACGTTTTTGACAGATAGACGGACAGATATGATCCCAAGAGTTCAAGAATAGCAAAAATGTTCATAGGGAATCATATTTCAGTTCATTATCATTTTGAGGCAGTTGTCAATGATTGGGAAAACGCGTCCCTCACATGTGTGGATGCATCTAAAAAAAATACTTTCCTGGACACTTAATGAAAGATGCCATTGCATGCAAGCAAAAAGGTTGATCGAGTTTGAAATGTCCAGGTTTTTTTCAAAGGTCGTAACAGGGTTTACTAACGTTCTACACTGAACACAGCAAGCTGGCTTTCATCACACAAGTGCTGCCAACAGGTTTGCTTAAGTCACATCACTCCTCCAGCAACTATATAAGTGATTTATTTGCCCTTTGGATGGTGAGCACTCAGCCAAAAGGTGCTCCGCTTTCTTGAGTTTGCAGAAACAAATTATGTTGTCACGGTGCGACATGCTTTTCCAAGGTGATTCGACATTAATCATCCCTCGCCAAAAAAAAAAAACACATTTGGAGGTGGTTCAGACCGTCCACTCAATGACCCTCAACATTGACAAGCATTACAACAGCTATCAACTCAGTGGACTGTGACATGCTGATAGATACACGTCTGGGAGGAGTTAGCTTATCGCGCTGATGAGCAGACTTCAGGTAATGGCCACTCTGAACCCTTGCAAGACAGGAAACACAATTTGATGAGTAGAATACATACTTTTCACTCAGCAGGAGTTTTCTATTGTTATATATATTACAATTAATGTTTATCTTTTTAAAATATATATATTTTTAGGGGCTTTTTATGCCTTTATTTGACAGGAATGTCGAAAAAGGTGACAGGAAGCAAATGATTTTCATAACTGTGAAACATTAATAACAATATTCTTACCATTTCCCAATGCTTTTCTGTAGGGCTTGGTGGCCAATGTACTGTATACTGCATGCTAAAAGTGTACCCAGTCTTCATTAATCTTAAAAACATCACAATGACATATGCTGAACATACATGAATACCCGCTATTGATAGTATGGCTGCATTAATATGTACACGTACATACAAGTGGTTAAAAATAACTTTCTATAAATTATACATTTGTGCCGGACCATTAAAACGTGCACATCTATAGATGGGAGCCATTTGTACCAATGAAATAAGCATAGAGAATCCATTACTCCTGTCTAGTTAATGGTAGGCCAACTCCGCTTACGAAAGGGACATGCTACATCAATCTGTCATGAACCCCTCACTTTTCTCACGGTGCAATGGACCGTTCTTATAACTGCTTAGCTTGGCTGATTAACCAGCTAGGAGAATTTATGCCATCAAAAGAGTTGGGTCTCTATGGCACTCTATGCCAACCAGTATGTAGCTCAATGTAAGGCCTGGAGAAATATGAAGTCAGCCCATATTTTCAAAGTGACACCAGACATACACACAAGCTAAATTAAGAAAATCTTAATTCAGAAAAATGTGGAATATACTTCTTCATGTTACTGCTAGTATACAGCTACTGCTAGCTAGGCTACTGCTAAAGCTCTGTTTTATTTCCCCTTGGAGGTGACTAAAATATTATCAATCTACAGTATATCAAGTGCAGTTTTACAGCTACCAACATGCCTCATGTGTTATAATAAAGGCATGAGGCCAGCTATGTCAAAATAACATCAGATCCAAAAGCACTTGAGTGAAAGGGTAAGTCAAAATAAAAACGAGAACAAAAATACTTTGAAAATAAAATGGGAATACTGACCGCACATTCACAGAAGGTCGTAAGCTTTTCCACACGGTAGCTAAAGAGACCACACAGTCTTTTGTGGTCCGCACTTGGCTTGGAATTTTCTGCACAAGCCGAATGCCCTTGCTTGAATGTGACACCAGTGCATGGGCATTGTTGACTAGCTACTCTGGCAAGCGCACACTGAACAGTTTTTCAAGTGGGTGAAAGCTAAAGTGGATGCCAGATCTATCCCCGCGGCCTACTCTTGTGTGATGGAACCTGAGGGGAGGGAAGCCATGCTGCTCAGAGAGGCCGTCAGTGAGGGGACGGGCTGCCAACGGCTTTATATGTGGCTCCTCCTGGTGCCTAGCAACTCGCTAATGAAGGAAAACAGAGAGGAGTTCAAACACAACATCTGAAGGTGGATGAGGTGAAACACACAGAGGGTGCAAACAAAAGGAGAGAGAGAAAAAGAGAGGGACAGGGAGAGAGAGAGAGAGAGAGAGAGAGAGAGAGAGAGAGAGAGAGAGAGAGAGAGAGAGAGAGAGAGAGAGAGAGAAAGAGAGAGAGAGAGAGAGAGAGGAAGGAAGGGAGAAAGGGAAAGAGAGAGACAGACAGAAACAGAAACAGAAATAGAGAGAGACAGAGAAAGTCTCTATTTGTGCAAAGCTTAGTTGGCAGTTAGAGAGAGAGAGAGAGAGAGAGAGAGAGAGAAAGAAAGAAAGAGACCCATAGGATAATATTGCTTCTTAGATCTGGCGTGCCTTTGTCTCTCAAATAAGCAAATAAAAGAAATCTTATATTTAGCTGATTTTTTCTTTTCATCCCCAAGGGGATTGGGGAGAGAGAAATGTTCCAGAGCTCAGTGACATCAAGACATTGTCTCATAGCCTACTTCTTAAATTAAACTTCTAAGGGACATTGTCCAGCGAAGCCTGATATAGTGCAGTGATGTAGCACCAATACAAGTGAAATTTAGGATATTAAATTATTTAGATATTAAATTATTTTGTATTGTTTTTTTTTTTCTTCGGGGGTTTTAGGTGAAACTGATCAGTCGCCATTGTTATAGAAAGTATTATTCACAGGGATAGAGAAAGAAAGCGAAAGATTGGTTGATCAATGATAGAATTGGTGTTCTGGCATAACCATGCTATCAGCCTAACATTACCCCCAGCTGCACTATCATACAGCAAAACCCGTCTCCTGAAAGGGTTTGCTCCCTGAGAAACATTTAGCATTTGCCCTTTTTGAAAAATAGGTCAGTGACCCATTGCATTGCTTCCAGTGAAAGAAAGAATAATCAGCGCATAAGAAAATAGTAAAAGAATGAACCTCACTTTTGAATGAGAAAAAAAAGGAAATCACGTAACTGTGATTTCTGGGGATTAGGAGTTTTTGCAGGTCACATTCACTTTCAGAAAGTAGAGGTAGCAAGTACTTGTATGAGTCTCTGTTTAAAACATTTTGATCTTCTATTTGATGTTCAATCACTTGATGGGCTTTGACGGCAAACATTCTCCTCACAGCTTACAAGCAACCACCGCAAAAACTAATAATAATAACAAAACAATGCAAGGACACCTTTAATAAGGCAGGTACAGAATTCCACTGCTGCCTTCCCAGCATGAGCTGAGCTCTAGAATAGCCACTCTGAGCCTGCTGCCTGCTAGGCTACCAGTCAGCATAGGCAATGGAGAATCGGCAGCCATTGCACCTGCTTCTTTTCTTCAATCCACCCCAAGCTCTCACATATATACAGTATTAACCCTGTGAGACCTGAACCATGAAAGCAATGAGAGAAAATTCTATTTTTTTTGGAATTTGCTTCAATATTGGTCCCTTATAAGAAATGTAAAAAAAAAAATCAAAATTTTGTTAAGGTCACTGAGATATTTGATGCATCATATATGATGCATCAGGCTTTAAAGGGAATGAAAATTCCAATTTCATGACCATTGAAAAATGACTTTTAATGCATTTGCATCTTTTTTTTAATTTAAAAAAGTTGTCAGACAATTTAATTTGAGGATTATCTTTAAATATTTAGTGAGATCCTGCCATTTTTTTAAGCCTATCCTTGTTTTAGCAGGACCATATTTTACATTTCCCACAGCCTGGTTGGGTAATTTTTTAAAATCTATGTAAAAACATAGCTGATCGAATGCTTAACAACCTATTTATGAGTGTAATATAGATCATCATTCATTTTTTATGT
>NC_085875.1:30175453-30182953 GCF_034702125.1 Engraulis encrasicolus
TCTCTGTCTCTCTGTATCTCCCTGTCTATCTCTCTAGCTGCGTCACTTTCCGTTTGCTCTGGTAGGCTCAGGTGTGAAATGATGTCTGCAGAGAGACAGAGTAAGGGAAAGAGACAGAGTGGGAGAGAGCGAGAAGAGAATGAAAGAGAGAGAGGGAGAGAGACAGAGAGAGAGAAAGAGAAAGGGAGAGAGAGGGAGAGAGAATGAGACAGAGTGGGAGAGAGTGAGAAGAGAGTGAAAGAGAAAGAGAATGGAAGAGAGAGATAAATAGATAGATAGAGAGAGAGAGAGAGAGAGAGAGAGAGAGAGAGAGAGAGAGAGAGAGAGAGAGAGAGAGAGAGAGAGAGAGAGAGAGAGAGAGTACAGTACGGGCCTTGTGTTTGACCTTGTCTAAGTAGAGAGAAGGTGGAGGACGACCTCCAGGCTCTAGATTATCTGGACACCTGTGATGGATGAGGGGTGCACTCATCTGTGCTGTCGTTAGGGGGCTGCCATCAACACAGGAGCACCAACAGGGCTGGACTGGCCAGCTGGCATAGTGGGCATTTCCCGGTGGGCCCTTTTTTCAGAAATGTTTTTTTTTTTGTGTGTGTAACATTTCTGAAAATAGGGGTCCACGAGGGTGCGGGGTCCACAGGTGAATCAGATCCACGCCACTAATTGAGGGGCCCTTTAAGCCAAAAGTGCTCGGGTAGTGCCCTAATTCTCCCCCAGTCCAGCCATGAGAACCAAGGCAACGGCGGAACACCAGTAGCTGACCTACCTGGCCCCTTCTTCTCTCCTCTCCTCTCATCTCAGCTCCTGTTCTGTCCTGTCCTCCGACACCAGCGCTTATGGTGTTATGCCTGTCTATAGTGTACGCATGTAAGCCCCGTGAACTTGCTCTCTGCATTCCCACTGAGAGGCTATGTGATGCTGTGTGTGTGTGTGTGTGTGTGTGTGTGTGTGTGTGTGTGTGTGTGTGTGTGTGTGTGTGTGTGTGTGTGTGTGTGTGTGTGTGTATGTGTGTGTGTGTGTGTGTGTGTGTGTGTGTGTGTGTTTGTGTGTGTGTGTGTGTGTGTGTGTGTGTGTGTGTGTGTGTACTTGTGCTGTGGCCTTCAGGTGTTGATGGAAAACTACTGGTCCAATGCAACACACACACACACACACACACACACACACACACACACACACACACACACACACACACACACACACACACACACACACACACACACACACACACACACACACACAGAAAGTACAATTCACTTGTACTTGAATACGGATGCTTTCACACACACACACACACACACACACACACACACACACACACACACACACACACACACACACACACACACACACACACACACACACACACACACACACACACACACACACACACACACACACACACACACACACACACACACACACACACACACACACACACACACACACACACAGCCATTTTACCTTACAACACCTGATGTCTGATCCATCAGATTTCAGTGAGCCCACGTCTCTGCCTGCTGGGCTGACCTGTGTATCTTTGAGCTATCATGTACATCTGTGGAGTGTTTAACATTTAATCAGCTCACCGGCCTCAAGATAAGGCCACCAAACACCCAGACTGCTGATCGCTCAAGTACCAACATTAGGCAGGCAGTGAAATCTCTCTCTCTCTCTCTCTCTCTCTCTCTCTCTCTCTCTCTCTCTCTCTCTCTTTCTTTCTTTCTCTCTCTTTCTCTCTCTTTCTCTCTCTCTCCCTCTCTCTCTCTGTCTCTCTCTCGCTCGCTCTCTCTCCCTCTCTCTCTCTCTCTGCGTGTGTGTACCACCATTAGGTAGTGAAATCTCTCTCTCTCTCTCTCTCTCTCTCTCTCTCTCTCTCTCTCTCTCTCTCTCTCTCTCTCTCTCTCTCTCTCTCTCTCTCTCTCTCTCTCTCTCTCTCTCTCTCTCTATGTATGTGTATGTGTGTGTCAGCACAACACACAGAGACAGTAATCGCTTTGGGTGCACTGTCTGTCTGCAGATAGCTTGTGAAGGAGTCATTGCAATCCTGATAAGAAGAGAGAGAGACAGAACGAGACAGACTGTGAGTATGAGTGTGAGTGTGTGTGTGTGTGCGTGTGTGCGTGAGTGTGTGCATGTGTGTGTGTGTGTGTGTGCGTGTGTGCGTGAGTGTGTGCATGTGTGTGTAAGAGTACGTGCTTGTGTGCGTGCATGTGTGTGTGCGAGTGAGTGATTGCGTGCGTGCATGTGTGTGTGTGCCGTCCATGCATATGTGAGCGCATGCATGCATGCATGCATGCATGCGTGTGTGCGTGTGCGTGTGTGTGTGTGTGCGTGTGTGTGCGTGTGTGTGTGTGTGTAATATCATGTGTGTGGCTCCATGCACTCCAGCACTGCAGACTGTCCTGTCTATACTGGTCAGAATTATGGCATGCCTTGAGAAGACCAAGGTCATTGCCGAGCGACCAACGGGAAAGAAAAACAATAAGACAATCACCTGCACTCGTTTGTCTTGTCTTCTCTTTCCCTTACTTCCGCCCTCTCTTTTCATTCCCTTCTTTTATTCTCTCCCTGGCTCTATTCTCTATTCTCTCTCTATCTATCTCTCTCTCTCTCTCTCTCTCTCTCTCTCTCTCTCTCTCTCTCTCTCTCTCTCTCCCTCTCTCTCTCTCTCTCTCTCTCTCTCTCTCTCTCTCTATCTGGCCTTGGTCCTCTCTGGCCCCATCCATCTCTCTCTCTTTCTGTCTGTCTGTCTGTCTGTCTGTCTGTCTGTCTGTCTGTCTGTCTGTCTGTCTCTCTCTCTCTCTCTCTCTCTCTCTCTCTCTCTCTCTCTCTCTCTCTCTCTCTCTCTCTCTCTCTCTCTCTCTCTCTCTCTCTCGTCTTGTTTCTTGCTACGCTGCTCCTTTCTCTTGGTCTCGGTCTGTCTGGTTTTAGATTTTTCGTCTAGCGAGAGTCCTTTCATCCCCAGGCTCTCCAAAACTTGGGTAGACATGAATTGTTGTTGTTGTTTTTTACTTTACCGGAAAAAACAGGCAGGAATCTTGTCCATCTTTTTTCGGTGTGTGTGCATGCGCTCGTAAGTCTTCACATGGTTTTGTGTTTGTGTGTGTGTGTGTGTGTGTGTGTGTGTGTGTGTGTGTGTATGTGTGTGAGTGTGAGTGTGTGTGTGTGTGTGTGTGTGTGTGTGTGTGTGTGTGTGTGTGTGTGTGTGTGTGTGTGTGTGTGTGTGTGTGTGTGTGTGTGTGTGTGTGTGTGTAGCTACATACAGTATATATATGTGTGCTGAGTAGGAGGGAAAAACCTTGCTCATGGACTGTTTTTATCTCACTGACTAAAAGGTCCAGTGTACAGTGCACACCATTATTTAATGTGTCCTTTTGCGTCACATGTCATCATCGACGGATTATGACTGCATCTACCCCTGGGCCAAGCAACCTCCATGGCATTGAGAGGTTCAAAAAGATTTGGGGACTTAGTGAAGATATTAGAGAGCCATCATTCTTGGGGGTACGAGACTGAAAAAACAGTATTTTAAAGTGCAATTTTAACACAATATGAGAATGTCAATATGCACGTTTTGTTAAAAACGAATGTTCGAGAGAAGCATAATGAAATTTGGCATGCCTAATTTACCACCTGCATTCTGTTCTCCACTCAACTGTCATTCACCTGAATTCAGCGCGAAAAGATAGACACACCTATTTAACCAGCTGCATCTCATTCTCTGCCATCATTTGGTGGAATTTCAGCGCACTGGAATTTGGAACGCCCCTTAATTAACTATACAGCATTTACTGTCCGCACACCTGTCTTCAGTCAGAAATTGTCTTTCTCTCTCGCACCCACCACCTCCCCTTTCACCTCCTGCCACTGTTCGATCAATTCGTCAGGTGTCTTGCCCTAGCTTCCTTCCAGTTCACCTCGTTCCATTGCTCTCTAACCATCATCTGCCAGGGGGTGTCCCCTCAGAGATCGCACATATCAGCGGGCGCAGATACTGCTGCATAGACATTTCTCGGCCGTGGCATTACTTCAGCACCACGGCCAGCGATCTTCCCCAATACCCCACGTAATCTATCTCAGCTTCTTGAGTGCAGTGGTCCCTGCGGACCTCGTGAAGCACTTTGATGATCCATCCACCGCATAGACAGTACAATCACGAGAAGTCTGTTCTCCAGCGAGAACGACAATGTATGCATACATGCTTAATCTAAATTTCAGAGAGTGAACTAATGAAATAAAGTTTAAACCAATAATGAAATGTTTTTTTTTGTTGCACGGAAGCTTGGGCTTCAGGACCCCCTTCGCTCTCGGGCCCCTGGACCTGGCCCCAGTAGGCCCATGCAGTAATCGGTCCTAGCATGTAACATGTTCTATTATGCACTAAAGCTAGGTTTACACTTCTACTGCACTGAAGTTGAACTAACTGGGACTGCACTACCATAGGTGACGGGGTATTCATAGAACGACAATACCAGAGGTGAAGGGGTGTTCATAGATCTGTCTTCAAAGTCTGCACTCCCAGGACAATAGACGGCATGGTATTTTTTCCCGCTGAGAATTCAAGGCGCTGTGGTAGAGTAGAACAATGGGACACCAATGACCAATCAGGACCTCGTTCTGTCCGCTACCGTACTGGCCCACAGCGGACATTTCAGCATGAGAAAACCATATATTCAGCTCCGCAAGGTGTCCTTTCAGCAAAGAGTGGAGTGGCGGATGGTTTCTGTATGATTGCAGTCTGCAAAGGACGAGTGTAAACCTAGCTTAACTCTGTAAAATCATTAGCCCTAACATTATGGTACATGTTAGTACATGCTGTTCCATATCGCTACAGGGAACCTAATTGACGGAAAGTGTAACCTGTGAATGCTTTACACTATGCAACTTAAAGGCGTTTGCATCGATGAAAATATGTGCAGAGAGAGAGAGAGAGAGAGAGAGAGAGAGAGAGAGAGAGAGAGAGAGAGAGAGAGAGAGAGAGAGAGAGAGAGAGAGAGAGAGGATGTGTCAAACATCAGAGGAATCGTTTCAACTTTGGTGCACGGACATGCATGCATAAGCAAAAATATAACAATGTGAACACACACAAACTACAGTACACACACGCATACACAGACACACACACACTGCACTACACTGCACACACACTATACACACACACACACACACACACACACACACACACACACACACACACACACACACACACACACACACACACACACACACACACACACACACACACACACACACACACACACACACACACAATCCTGTATGCAACGCTACTCAAGGCTATAGGACAGGATAGAAAATTATCCCTCCCCAAACGCAGCCTGACTGGTAACAACAATAATAATACCCCGAGAACATGATTAACATTTAAAGACCCTGCACGGCGAACGCACCAGGGCCAGCCATCGCAAAGCCCCACCTTTGAAGGTAATTACATCCCATGTCAATCACTGGCCGTCAACAAGTCCAACCGGTGTTAGGAGAGGACAACAGCCTCAATTAACGGGACGACAGGCAAACTAAGGCTGCAGCATAGGCACTATCAGCCTGACTGGTTATGTGCCCTTTCTCTCTCTTTTCTTTGACGCAGTTAGGACACCACACTTTTCTGCTGAGCTGTCGCCAGGGCTGGACTGGCCATCTGGCATACCGGACATTTCCCAGTGGACCCTGCACCCACGTGGGCCCCTATTTTCAGAAATGTTAAACATAAACAAATAAAAATGTTTAACATTTCTGAAAATAGGGGCCCACAAGGGTGCAGGGCTCACGATGTCCCACCGGTGAGTCAGTTCTGTGCCGCTAATTATGAGGGGCACCTTTAAGCCAAAAGTGCCCGGGCCTGAATTCTCACCCAGGCCAGCCTCCACTACTGCTACAGCTTCAGGTGCTAATCAGCGGCCGTGCCAACGGATACAATGGAGATAATGCTAAGAGATGACACGCCGCCGCGCCGGGGAGACGGGGGTTTAGCAAAGCTCTGCTGCCTCCCACATTCACATGCAAATGAAGGCGGAGGGAGGGAGAGGTGAGTGGGGACGCACAGGTAGACTCACACACACAGTCTGTCTCTATGGCTCTGTCTGTCTCTCTCCCTCTCTGCACTCCCCGTACCACACACACATACTGTACACAGTGAAATAAACGCAGCGTTGATTCAACACTTACAAAATTGATTTCCGTAACATCTTCTGGAGTGTATTTGGTCCCAGAGTACTTTAATTAGCACTGCATTTAATACTGTGCAGGCCTACTGTATTCTTTCTTTCTTCCTCTTTCCATCTCTCCGCATACACAGACATGTGTTTGTGTGTGTGTGTGCGTGTGCACTCGCTCGCGCGCGCGTGTGTGTGTGTGTTATTCTCAGGTTCCAGTGGCAGGTGCAGTAGCAGCTTTATTTGTGTCCCCGTACCTAGCTCTTCTCTTCTGAGCCTCTTCCCCTCCTGAGTGTGACGTGTGGCCTGGAAACACAAACTGCCACGGCCCAAGAGATATAAACTGAGTGTTTGCATTGCAGACTGCATTGAAAATCTTGTGACTCACTTAACCACAAAAAAAATCGCTATTGTAATCGGGTCACCTGGGGGTTTGCCTCTGTGAATTAACAGCCTAATTTCTTGCTCGGGTTTTAAATAGTGCTGGGTTCTTTTTAAGGATTAAAAAGAGTGTACAGTAGTACAAGTTTCAGTTTGAGAATATAAATATTAACATGATATTAACTATTACATATGTACATTATTATATACCGGGTAATTGTATCTCCATTTGTTGTGGCATGACATCACAAATGTCATTATGAAGTTAGTCGTACACTACCAGCATCATGCTACAATTCGCATTGAATGGCTTGATGGTGGATGCTATGAGATAGTGCCCTACATATGATAATGAGCCAGCATGGTGATGGACTAATGTAGTATGCAACATCAATACTGTATGAATTGGCATGTATAATGCAGAACATGGACACAAGGACACAATACTGGTGTATTCAGCTCATCATCCTGCATGATGGTGAACGGTTATGAAATGTTTATGAAGTATTTACAACATGTTTGTAAGACATGCACACTGAAAGGAAAATGTGAAAATGAGGTAGGCCTACTTTTTCTTACAGACCAGTGGTCCAGTCTAGTCTGCAGGCCTACTACCTGTGGCATTGAAGGTGCTATGTAGGATGGTGGCCAGAGTAGATAATGCAACTATGCTGCTCATTGAAACTGTCCTGCCTATTGTGAAATTTGATCTTTTCACGAATATTTACTAAATAATAAGCCAAAAACGTACTAGTATGACCAAAGCACAGTACGTTTTGCAGATAAAAATCTTTATTTATGGACATTCAAAATGGTGGAAATGGAGAAGATCCACCTTTTCATGTATGAAAAGTGCAATTTCCCCAGTCATAATGAATATTCAGAATTTGATGGTGGTGGTAAGTGGTCATGAAAAAAGTAACATGTTTGAATAGGCAGCATGAATTCTGGA
>NC_085875.1:30195453-30197953 GCF_034702125.1 Engraulis encrasicolus
TGTTGTGCCTACAGGCTGACTGAGGGGTGACTTTGTTTTCTCCGAGGAGGCGTGGGCATCAGCGAAGCATGAGGTCACAATCATAAGGCGAGTATACTGGAGGTTAGATAACGAGATGGACACTATTGTTGTGACGTTCGCAAACCAGCCGATTCTTTTGAATGGCTCCCATTCGGGAACCGAATCACACCTCGGGGAGCCACTCTACCGCTTTTTCGTTAATTTTTAATTCATTTTAAGCACGTGACCTTGACGTGAGTACTTTAATTTGGGGGGGGGGGGGGGGGGTGGAAATCCCAAGTGTCTGCATTAACCCATTTTAGCCTGGTGCTGCGTATATGTTGTTTGACCTTTGGCGCCTGGAGCAACATATACACTGCATTCAGGCCCTTGAGATTTGAGTGTTTTCATTATAAATGTAGATATGTTAGAGCTGAATAAACACATTCTAATGCACAATGAGGGTCCTAGCTTGTAGGTGCAAGTTATTTCACATTTGTATGTATTTTGGAGGCTTAGGTTTTAATAGGCAGAGGGCACTTTTTCCCAAAAAAAGGCTTGAGCATTCAGCAGGTGTTTTTTTGCAGGTGCCTCAGGCTAAAATGGGTTAAAGAGTCGCAAAGAGGGTCTTTATAAGCAGGGGGATAATCAGTTGTTGTTTGGACAAAATGACCTAGAGGTTGAGTCAAAATATTACATTCTAAACACTGAATAAATAATTTAAAAAGGCTCTTTGAAAGGAACGAGCCACTATGATCCTGATCCTGTCAAAGAGCCATAAATCCCATCGCTAATGACACACAACTGTGCTGCGTTACAGAAAAGTTGGCTTCACAAATCACAAACCTTTTTCAAAGACATGAAGAGCTCGTGACACTTTGGTTTGTTTTTAGGGACCTTTTGTGTAGTTTGAGTTATATTAAGTGTGATTTCGTTTCAAACTGCATACCTGTAGGAGCATGTGTTGTCTTTTGAAATATGTCCACATCGAACATACAGTATAGCACAGCTAACATGGCTAACGTGGCTTCCCAATCCCAAATATTCTCCAACTCCTTCCTAATTAATTCCTTTGAAAGCCCATTGAGACACGTTATAAATTTGTTCTGTGTTACGTATGTCACAGTAATGTAGTACTTTGGTAGTTAACATTTCAATGACTATTAAAGCTTTCCACTGGAGCAGCGGCATGCATTAAGTTGGATATGTATTCATGGCTGTGATACAGAGGTACCTTTAGGTAAACTGGGCCGGATAAGCACTGGGTGTCATCGCTTTTAATTCTGGACCAATCACTCGGCTACTTGAATTGTTGCAATGTTACTACTGTGTCTGTTTAAGTAATTTGAATGGCATAATACGTTTGGCAAGGGGACCCTCATATGGAGAGTGTCAGAAGAAAGAAAATGTTTAGTCTAGTGCCAAAATAAGAAATCTCGGTAACACTTTACTTTACGGATCGTTAATAAGGTGTTAATTTCATAGTAATTTCTCAGTAATTTCAGTCTAATTTTATGGTAATAACTGCTTGTTATTAGTAATAACAGCAAAATAACCATATGGTTTCCAGTGCAATTACACTATAATTTCTCATTAATAACAGCAAAAATAACCATACAGTTTCCAGTGCAATTGTGCTGTAGTTTCTAGTTAATAGTAGGCTAATGGAAACAGCTACTGTGTCATCATAGTAGTTAGGTGGTAGGTATGCCAGTAACTAAACGGTATCAGCCGAAGTAGTTTCATACTAATTAGGCTACATCAGGGCCGTAATGTGCAATATTTCCTCTTCCTATGTTATTGCATAGAAACGACCACCCAAGCATCCTTGTATTATTTCTGCTTAATTACCTTGTAAACAATTGAGTAGTTATATGGAAATAAGATAGAATCAGGGCCGTAAAATGCATTATCACCTATTCCACTCAATTTTATGGAAATTACATATTTTCATGGTCTTAAAATGTCTTATTTCTTATTTCCACTCAATTACTTAGTTATTATCATTTTTAGTACAATATAGACTAGCCTACTATGAAGTGATTCAAGTACACAGACAAACACATTGTGTGCAAAACTTTATTTATTTTTCCAATCAGTTATGAGATTCATGTTCACTGATGTGAGGTTGTCAATCTGCCACCATCCAGAGGAAGTCCTGTGAACACAAATTAACAGACAAGTCAACTGCAAGACCGGTTTCACCACGTTTATTTTTTTATGTTATCAATTCACCATCGCTAAATTTGCTTCTGAAATGCAGTACCATGTTAAATGCACGTTGTAAATCTTCCTCAGGCTGACATCGTTGCTGATTTACAAAGGGAAACTCTAGCCAACACCTAGCTTCAGTCATTGAAAACATGGTGGGCAGAGCTAGCTAGAACTAGTGGTTTCCATTGTAAATGTACCTCTGTAGGCTATTTGCCTGGTTAACACCAGACCTAATCACAAGTGAGATCTGTCTTTCAGATCGAAACGATTGTGTAGAACTAAAGGC
>NC_085875.1:30212953-30217953 GCF_034702125.1 Engraulis encrasicolus
TGCACATTATCTCTAAAACATTAATAGTTTGTGGCTGTAGCTTGGCAAATGGAAGGTTCAGTTCTCTCCATAGAATTACTATAGGGTTAATATTTGGAGACTGTCTAGACCACTTCACGACTTTAATATGCTTCTTATTGAGCCACTCCTTCATTGCTTTGACTGTATGTTGTGTGTTATTGTCATGTTGGGAGATCCAAAAATGGCCCACCCTTCAGTGTAGTGGTGTAGGGAAGGACGTTTGCACTCAGGATTGCACATTACATGTCTCCCTCCATCCATTCGTTGACGATGTGAAGTTGTCCTGTGCCTTGGCCACACACACACCCTCAAACCATAATGATACCACTTTCATGCATGATGGTGAGGAGGGTGTTCTTGGGATCGTAGACAGTAGTACTCTTTCTCAAAACACATTGAATTGTGATAATGCCAAACATCTTGATTTTGGTTTCATCTGACTACAGCACCTCCTTATCATATCCTAAATCAGTCTGATGTCCGTTGGCAAACCTCAAGTGGGACTGCACAGGTTCCTTTTGAAGTAAAGGTACCATGTGTGCACTACAGAAATTTAAACCTCTGTGGCATTAAGTGCTACCAGTAGTTTTCTCAGTGATTTTGGTAGGTAGCTTTGATATCATTGCCTAGTTCATACTGTACCGTATAGCTCTAGGGTGATTTCTTTCAGTTCTCATGATTATCAAATCCCTACAAAATGTCAAATCTTGTATAGAACCCCAGACAGGCTGATGGATAGTCATTTTGTATTCCTCACATTTTGGAAGAAATGCATCAACAGCTGGGTCATTATTACCCAGTCTCTTTCTTGTGGCTTTGCAGCCCATTTAATCTTTGTTCAGGTCTAAAATCGTGTCCCTGATATCCTTTGACCACTCTTTGGTCTTTCCCATGCTGGTGAGGTTGGAGTGTGACTGATTCACTCATACTATGGACTGATTCTGCTGATTCAATGTGTCTTTTATGCATGTTAGTATGTACAGGTGTCTTTAATTCAGATGACAAGTTGATCGGAAGTGCCCATCTGGTCTGTGGGCCCAGAACTGTAATCAGTTGGCAGGGGATCAAATACTTATTTTGCTCGATGAAATGGAAATAAATTAATATATATTCTCTTCAGTTAATTTCTGGATTTTCTTTTTGATATTCTGTCTCTCCATATTAGAATACATATTATCGTAACATTTATTGACTGACCATGTCTTTGTTAGTAGGCAAACCAACAAAATCAGCAAGGGATCAAATACATATTGGACTCACTGTATGTCTCCATAAGCATATGCTATTTTAGGGCGTATTCAGACCAGGAAAGTCCGATAGTTCACTTTGTTTGGTCCGAACCTAATTTTAAAAATTTGGTGCGGTTGGCTTTCAGACTGTGTAGCCTACAATTCAGTAAGCGGACCAAAATCGACAAGAAAGCCATGCGCCCTGAGGTCGTTCAGCTATTGGTCAGAAACGACACGCGCAACAAGTTAAGGCTATGTCCAAATAGGCCTACAAGCATAAGCGTTCAGCGGCATGTAAAATAAACGTTCACGGCATGTAGCCTATGGCATAGCGCTCACACGAAATATAGCGCAGACTATCTGAAGCTCATGACATGAAGGGAGTCTTCCTGAAAGCCAATTGATTGATCCCGCGAGTTGGGATAGCCACATTTTATCCCTGTTTCTTTCTTTCTTTCTTATAATGTCATATAGCGTGCGGGCGAGATTGCTGGTTGGTTTAGTCATCAATATTAGGATAACCACCTCCCTGCAATCAGTGTTTTACACTTGGGATGTCTGGGAACAACGCAAAACTTATATAGGCCTATATATATATAATAATATATAATAATATATTATAATAATAATGTGAAATAATAATAATATAATAATAATAATAATAATGTGAAACATTGGCGAGCTTATTCCACGCACCACGCCATTCTTTCTTCTCGAAAATAAACAGTGCGCTCCACTGTCATTTGGATAGCCTACGTTTGTATTGGAATACTGGTTACCATTTGCAGCAATATTTCACGCACTCCATCAAGAAAAAAGTAACTTGATGAGCACGGGCATAGCGTTTGGATCATACAAACTTGCCAACATGCCACCACAGCGGGTAAATTAATGAATTACCTTCGTTGTCTTCATCACAACTTCTTCAAGTAGGCTAGCCTATTCCACTAGCCTACATCCATCCAACGCACAGCTAGCAAGCCAGGGGGATAAGTGCCAACGTCGTAATTATTGCTATCATTATCAGAATCCATACTGTGCGGACTACAGTGTTTTCTTCCGTTTCTTCAGTAGATGCTTTTCGGATTTGCCCCAATCAACATTTAAAATGCTGTGATAGGTAAATCAACAGTCTCTTTCCTTTCCTGTGCTCCAGTGACAAGCTCATTGAAAATATGAATGACCGTAGCCTACAATAATGTAGCCTACGCCCACGATTGCGATAGTTTAGGCTATTTTATTAATATTATTATTGTTGCAAACAAACCACTCTGTCGAATTTACACCAGACATGGACATGACAAGTTGTGGAGTCGCTTTGTTTACACTCTGTTTCCCATTAATCTCGAAAAACGACGGAAGCTCCCGAGGTACAAAAAAGCAAAAAGTCTGGGATTAGGTCCGGTCTGCTTTCACACCTCCAAAAGGTCCGCACCAGGGTTTGTTTGATCCGGACCGAGTCCGACCTTTCAGCTCGGTCTCGGTCCGCTTGTTTGGTCCGGACCAGGATTCGCTGGTTTGTATTCAGACCATCCCAAAAGGTCCGAACCTGGTCCGTTTGGTCCTTTGGTCCGGACCAAACGTGGTAGGTGTGAATACGCCCTTAGTCTATTTTCACAGATACGTCAAACGAGTTCTGTTTTGAATCAAAGCAGGGACAGGGACTACCAGTTTTGATAGAAAACAGTGGGCTGTAAGAGTATGTCTATGCCATCCAGGCCGATCATCAAACATGATGCTATGGGCACACTAAATAGCCTACACCATAAGTATAGTTTAAGATAAATATCAGATCCAATATTTTCAAACTTCTTTTGTCTGCGGCTGGATGCTAGGCTACTTACAGAGCTGGACTGGTCATTTGGCCTAGCGGACATTTTCCGATAGACCGTGCACCCTCGTGGGCCCCTATTTTCAGAAATGTAAAAAAACCATATATTTTTTTACATTTCCGAAAATAGGGGCTCACGAGGGTGGACGGTTTCCGTCGGGAAATCAATTCTGCACCGCTAGTTATGAGGTGCCCCTCTAAACCAAAAATACCCAGGCATTATAAATTAGCTGTTACTAGAATGGCAATGACTAAGTTGTAGTGCATTACTAAAGGCCCCGTGCACTGTCATAGTAATGTAGTACTATAGTAGTTAACTTTCAATATCTATTACAGCGTGCCACAGGAGGTACGGCGTGCATTAAGGGGCTACACCAAAAATGCCCGGCCCTATTTCTCCCCCAGTCCAGCCCTGGCTACTTATACAGCACCCATTTCAAATGCATTGAATCAAGTGCATTATGCAGGTCCAGACCCTCATTAGCTCAAGGCTACAGAAAAACCAGGCAGCAGTACATCCAGCACCTAGCACCCAGCACCCAGCATCAGAGATGGCGTAGAAGTGGATTACACAGAAATATGACCTGTGGCTGACGGGGGCACAGATAAAAATGCTCATAGCACAACAGCGAGCGAGACTAAATTGTGAGATGAGACGCACAAGTATTACCTACCTGGGGAATTTATGAACCCTGTCACTGTCTAACCTCCAGCTGAATTTGTGTGTGTATAGTTTATAAGTGTGTGTGTGTGTGTGTGTGTGTGTGTGTGTGTGTGTGTGTGTGTGTGTGTGTGTGTGTGTGTGTGTGTGTATGTGTGTGTGTGTGTGTGTGTGTGTGTGTGTGTGTGTGTGTGTGTGTGTGTGTGTGTGTGTGTGTGTGTGTGCGCGTGTGTGTGTACTCATTTATAATGGTCTATCTGTCCTCTAACCAGCTCAGTGTGTGTGTGTGTGTGTGTGTGTGTGCACACACACGCGTATGTGCGTTCATGTGTGTGCGTGTGTGTGTGTGTGTGTGTGTGCGCGCACATGTTCGTGCGTGCGCGCGTGTGTGTAACTGGACTGGACTGGACAACATGGCCTGAGACATGATTAAACAAGAAATCACATCAGCAGATGACAGAAAGGTCATCATGTGAGGAAAAAGAACAGATGACCTTAGATCAATGAACATGCTCTATCACCAGCAACACAGAGAGAAGGTGATGTGGCCTAGAGAGAGAGAGAGAAAGAGAGAGAGACGGGGGGATGGAATGAGAGGGGTAGGATGAGAGAGAGAGAGAGAGACAGAGAGAGAGAGAGAGAGAGAGAGAGAGAGAGAGAGAGAGAGAGAGAGAAAGAGGGTGATGTGAGAGAGAGAGGGTGATGTGAGAGAGAGAGATGAGGTGGAAACAGAGAGCGAGAAGGGGATGAAAGAGATAGAGAGAGAGAGAGAGAGAGAGAGAGAGAGAGAGAGAGAGAGAGAGAGAGAGAGAGAGAGAGAGAGAGAGAGAGAGAGAGAGAGAGACGCGGAGGCAGTGGTGTAGTCTACTTTTTTATGGTGGGTATACTGTATATTTGAGCATTTTTTGAAGTGGGTATACTGTATATATTTGTGCTTTTCAAAACAATAGATCAATCAATTTTTAAGTGGGTATACTGAAATCCCTGAAATTTAGAAGTGGGTATACTCCGTATACCCGCGTTCTACGTAGACTACACCACTGCGCGGAGGTCAGATGGAAACCGAGAGTGAAAGGGGGATGAAAGAGAGATAGAGGGGGATTTAGCCGGAAAGGGCAGAAAGGGCAAGATGTGGGGAGGACAAATAGACGAGAGAAGGTTACACCACAGTGGGTAAAGGCCCCCTAATAGCACACAGGAAAGAGGTTAAGATCAATGACCCGCTGCTGAGAAATAGCACCGTGACAGAAAGCGAGGG
>NC_085875.1:30237953-30240453 GCF_034702125.1 Engraulis encrasicolus
ACAGCTAGACACAGCCTGATTCTCTCTCCCTCCCTCTCTCCCTCTTTCTCTCTCTCTCTCTCTCTCTCTCTCTCTCTCTCTCTCTCTCTCTCTCTCTCTCTCTCTCCCTCTCCCTCCCTCTCTCCCTCTTTCTCTCTCTCTCTCTCTCTCTCTCTCTCTCTCTCTCTCTAGTATGTGTGTGGTGTGTCTGTGTGTGTTTGAATGTGTATTTTGTGCATGCTTGCATCTCTCTCTCTCTCTCTCTCTCTCTCTCTCTCTCTCTCTCTCTCTCTCTCTCTCTCTCTCTCTCTCTCTCCCCCTCTCCCTTCACTCCTCCACAACAACAACAGCATCAGCAGCAGCTTTGGGAGACTTGTTGCTGGCCCGGGGTGGTAGGTACCGTACGGTAGGGTTGAGATGAGAAAAAAATCACATAAGATTTCCTGCACTGACTCAGGTAAATCTGAAAGCTGCCCTCTCTAATTTGGCATAATGTGCATCCATCAAAGGCGCGGCGGCGGAAGGCAGAGGGGGTGACGAAGCTCCTGAGGTGAGCAGTGGAGGCGTGGTGCGTGTAGCAAGGCACTGTGAGGTGAGGTGAGGTGCCGCAGCTGCGAATGGCAGAGGACAGGTGAGGAGAGGAGAGGAGAGGAGAGAGGAAAGGGGAGGAGGAGAGGAGAGGAAAGGAGAGGAGAGGAGAGAGGAGAGGGGAGGAGTAGAGGGGAGGAGAGGAGGGGAGGACAGGAGAGGAGGGGAAGAGAGGAGAGGAGAGGAGAGGAGAGGAAAGGAAAAGAGAGGGAGGAGGGGAGAGGAGAGGAGAGGAGAGGAGAGGAGGAGAGAGGAGAGAAGAGAGGAGAGGGGGGGGGAAGAGAAGAGAAGAGAAGAGAAGAGAAGAGAAGAGAAGAGAAGAGAAGAGAAGAGAAGAGAGCAGAGGAGAGGAGAGGAGAGGAGAAGAGAAGAGAGGAGAGGATGGAAGAGGAGAGGAGAGAGGAGAGAAGATGAGAGGAGAGAAGAGAAGAGAAGAGAAGAGAAGAGAAGAGAAGAGAAGAGAAGAGAGCAGAGGAGAGAAGAGAGGAGAGGAGAGGAGAGGAGATGAGAAGAGAGGAGAGGAGGGGAGAGGAGGGGGGAGGAGAGGAGAGAGGGCCCCTTAGTTGACAGCGGCAGGGAGCAGATGCATTAAACATAGCACGCACGGCCGCCACTCTGTCAGAACAAATGCGTAATGAGGCGCCAACACACACACACACACACACACACACACACACACACACACACACACACACACACACACACACACACACACACACACACACACACACACACACACACACACACACACACACACATTCTTATACACAAGCAGACACACTGACAGACAGACATACAGACTCAAACAGGGGAGGGTGAGAGAGAGAGAGAGAGAGAGAGAGAGAGAGAGAGAGAGAGAGAGAGAGAGAGAGAGAGAGAGAGAGATATGCATGCATGCACATCTACACACATGCAAACACACACACACACATACACCAAACACACCCTACATATACACAAACCCTTCATAGAGTGAAACTTGATGCATAATGCAACCTGCCAGAACTCAAGGCTGCTAAATGAAGGGGCTAACAGTCGAATGAATGGCCTCCCCGAAAAAACAAGGAGGCCACCGACTCACCACTCCTCTATCCTCCTCCATCCTCTGCCCTTCACTCCTCCACTCTTTGCCTTCCCACTCTTACACCCTCATCTCTCCACTCTACTCCTCCATCTTTTGCCCCCCACCAGGGCCGCTGCCAGCTTTGGCTGGACCCGGGACACAGTCATCTGAAAGGGCCCCCTCACCCAATACATGCAATGTAATGAGGACCCAATTCTAGATCTCACTTCTCCCTGGGCCCTGGACAACTGACCACTTTGTCCCCCCTTGTTGGCTTCCCTGCCCCCAGCCTCTTCCACTGTCTTTAATCTCTTTCTGATGCACAGCAGCCAACGCGATCTGGCTTCACACACCACCGAGCAGTGAGCAGGATGGGGCAGAGGTGCCCCGACTGTGTCCAAAACTGTCAGAAAAGGCAGACTCCTAACCTGGGGAGGGGGGCATTGCATCAAATTCTGTTTTAGTGGACTAGGTTTGTTTTTCTTCTTCCCAGCTTTCAAGGCATCATGGGCAGAGGCTTCCTTCACGGTGCCTTCACTGTCTGAAATTCTCTCACATTATGAAATCCGCTGTCAGACTTGGCTACAGCACTTTGTGTTGTTTGCTTCTCACCAGCTTGCCTTAAAAACAGTTAGTTTGCTGGTGTGTTATTGCATGCAAACACATACAATACATGGCCTTTGAAACTCTGTAAGTAATGAGGTACCAGGTAGAGATCTTGACATTTTAATAATATTAATAACAATAATGCAATAATAGATCAGTTTTATATAGCGCTTTTCATGGTGCTCAAAGCCGAAGACATTGGCCATCTAACATGAGGCTAAGCAATACTTGTGAGTGTGACGGAGGTGTTCCCGAACGGTTCGT
>NC_085875.1:30252953-30257953 GCF_034702125.1 Engraulis encrasicolus
AGATCTCCACCCTTGCAGCGAGGTAAGGGTGTTCCTCAATGTTGTATCCTGACAGGATGGGACGTAGCTAGTGTTAACGAGAGTCAGTGTAACATTTGTGATATTGACAAAAAATGGAGATGGTGATGATAGTATATTTCGACTGTTCAACGTCTAAGATATGATTCAAAATCTTCCTCAGATTCCCGTACCTACTCTACCTTCTTGAGATGTCATGGTGCTGACATAATTTCAGTTTCAGTAGTTACCCAATCATTCTCGTCAGTCCAGCGACTCTTCATTTTGTTCTTTCACGCTTTTCATCCTTTCTATGTCCTTCAATTATTTTTCTAACATTGCACATGTACCTAGGGCAGTGATTCCCAACCAGGGGTACGTGTACCACTAGGGGTACGCGAGCACACCTCAGGGGGTACGCGAAAAAAAGTGATAATGACAACTGAATAGAGTATAGTCATACTGGGATAAAGGAATATATAGAGAGCATGAGAGGGGGTACTCATGGTACAACAAAAAGGCTTAGGGGGTACGCGAGTCAAAAAAGGTTGGGAAACACTGACCTAGGGGACCAAGGTTCGAATCTGGCTTGGGTCATTTCCTAACGCTTCTCCATCTCCCACCACTGTCCGGTCTCACGTCACTGTTAAAGGTAAAAACTCTACTTTACTACATTTAAACTTTGACTACGCCACATCTCTGAAAACCCTGCGATTCTGATTGGTCCAGCTGCCTGGAAATTCGGGTGCTGGGCAAATCTAAAAATCTACCTGGATTCATGAGTAGCTTGTGAAGCTAAGAAACAGGTGAGAGCCAGGCAATTTTATGTCAGCTAGGACATGAAATATTAACCATAATATTAATCAAAATATGATTAATAACATTATTATTTACTGTAGTGTTTCAATATCTACTGACATTTAGGCTGCTACTGCATTCCAATTTGGTCACTTGACTGTGTCATAGAATGATGTCACAACTGACTTATATGACACATCTCCATGGTGATGTTTATAAGACTCACCTGAGCATGAAGAGAAGAGTCTCATTTGGCAGCAGGACACTGAAGAAGTCAGATGGACTCCTGTTTGGTCCTGCATACATAGGCCATATAGTATGGGCCTCAGATAAAAGGCAAAACAGACGAAGATGCTGCATGAACATCATGCTGTAAGTGAATGAACATCAACCCGTCATTTTGATCAACGTAAGGCTAGCTTTATTTCAACTTTAACACGGGGGCACAAGACTGAAATAAGTTTAAAATATCTGCTCTACAAAAATATGTGTTACTTATAGAGCATAAATCCAGGGAATGTTTCTTGTGGAGAGTCAAGTTACCCAATTTGTGTCGTCAGAGGTGCATCAGGTGGAAATTCAATGCAGGTAGATCTTTCCTGTGTTTCAAATCTAGAAAAAAAAGTTATATCAAAAGGGAAGCTATTTTTTCAACATGTTTCTTGCTCCTCACTTCGTCAGCAAAGATTGATGGTGAGGTGTTACCTCTTTGGCTTTTATGGAGTGGTTATACATGTTCAGTATAGGATTTGAATAGGCTGCACTTTTTCTGGCTTATTTTCGTCTTTTTTTTAACAAGCACCATCTTTAACACACAAACATACTAACACATTTAACATAACACCATATATGCATGGCATACCGTGACATAACAGACCATACATTACCTTAGCTGTCAGCAACATAAATACAATAAAAACCTTGCTCCTCGCTCGCTGAAACAAAGGTATACAGGTAGGTACAGTGATTAAGTGCATACATGAATGAATAACTTAGAGGAACAAAAAAGAAAAGAGAAAACAATAAGGTATTGGGGGTATTTCTGTGAGTACTGTATGAATGGAGAACATGTATCCTCATAGGACTTGATCTTATTCTTCAAAGATGCTGTGATTTTTTTTCTCGATTTCCATAATCTGCCACTAAAACTACCCATTGTGCCAATTAACCCATTGGTGCCTAAAGCGCCTGCAAATGATGCCTGCTGAATGCGTAAGCCCTTGTTGGGAGAGTTGCCCTCAGCCCATAAAAACCTACATATCTCAGCCTCTGATGCACATAAACACATGAAATAAGTTGCATTAAAGCAATGGTTCGAAGTAGATTCTCCCTAATGCCATTTGAACTGTGGCATCCATCCAGTAGTTCACCCAAAGTGTTTTCTGGCATGGGCTTACATCAGCAGAGTTATGGAGTTACTCAATGTTTATTCCGAATAGTTTGGCACAAGCGCAAATGGAACCTGGGCAGTATCTCCAAACTTATCCGACAAAAATCACATGTCACGACACCAAACTTCTGCAGTAGTACAAACATGGTCTTTACTCACAAAACGAAGCATTTGGAAGTTTGTGAATAGTCCAGGAGTTTATTATTATCAGCACAAGCCGAGTAGCTTTTCTGCTGCTAAAGCTGCACAGACTTTACTTCCGTCATCTGAGACTAGCCCGTAACAGTCCTCAACAAAGTTCCAGACGAGAGTATTAAAAAACGTTTTCACTGAATTGTTTTCAAGGCAACACTTGAAAGATATTTCAAATGCTAGTAAATGAAAGATGAATCACCGCACACTGGTATCTTTGCTGGTAGTTTATTTGGTGAACAACGCGTTTCGCTACTGCTTCATCAGGTTCACTCTGAAATTACGTATGTGATTCATCTTTCATTTACTTGGATTACTCTTACTGCACATCACCAGCACCTGGACAAGTGGTTGTGCACAGGGACGTTACTTTGAATATTTCAAATGTTACCTACTATCAATTAGACAAGGATTTTCGTTATCAATACTGATGCTGATTTCACTTTTCATTGTGCATATTATGAGCTTCGTTGAGGACTTTTACGGGCTTGACGGAAGTAACATTGACGCAGCTTTAGCAGCAGAAAAGCTATTCAACTACAAGATGTAGCCTACCTTTGAATCGGTTAAGTTTGAAATATAGCGCTCTAGCTGCGAAACAGGAAATCTAGCTGCCAGCCACTTGCTCTACCCCCCTGTGAGGAACCTGCTCTGCTTTGTCAAACCCTCTGCATGATTCCAAAGCACTGGCCCTTGAAGTGAACATAGCTAAGGGCTGCATTCTTGACTCTTGAGCAGACAGAGATGTGATAGTGAGAGGCTGCTTTTGTGAGGAGTTGACCTCCTTCTCAGGGGTTCCCCCTAAGGGCTCCCATCTACTCACCTCTCATCTGCAATTTTATTTTATTTTTTTAAATAACCGGCCGCCGCTGGCAGTGTGACAACACAACAGACACATTTCCAGATGGCTCTGATATTGTCAGCCCTCCTGTAAGTGTCTGAAGTGGTCCTTTGATAACTTTGAAGACTTGGTGGTGAGATCCGATTATTCCTGCAGCTAAACGTTTTGCCAGAGATGAGGACGTGTTTATTGATTTTAAGCACTTCCCCCCCTGGAGCACTTCATTTCTCAATGGACAGGTGGGAGAAATATGTTTTTTTAAAAGCCTTCAAGCACCATGATTAATATCTAACTGAATTTGAAAGTCAACACGGATATGTTTTGCGGGGGAACGACATGGAAAAACAGTCTTTAAACTGCTAAGTCGACAAGACCTTCATGACCCTGTTGTCCACATTCACCATCAAGTTTACATTTTGTCCCTTTTCTTTAATGTAATGTTGTGGCAGTCTTGACACTGAGGCAGTCAGACACTGAGGCAGAAATTGCTCTGTCAAAAATAGTAAAAGTCAGCAGAACAAGCCTTGGTGTCCAGCGAGGTGGCCTAAGAGACCTATGCACAACGAGCCAGGGCTTATTATGAACGACAAGATCAATACTGTCCCCGCATGCGGCCAAGGCCTCTCCATGTGCCCAGCAGTCTCACGCCTGGCTTTGACTAGCGTCTGATGAGACCAATAGAGCTGGGCTGTCAGTCATTCCTGTCTCCATGTGGTTGTCTAAATCCAGACAAGCAGGAGCAGTGATCAAGCCTTAAAATGTTAACAAAGAAACCGTGTCAGACCTGTGATTTTTCTTTTTTTTAACCTTTATTTAACCAGGAAAATAAACCCATTGAGATTAAAAATCTCTTTTACAAGGGTGCCCTGGCCAGGTGACGGCACAAGTTACAAAATTAAAATTCCAGTTTCATTAAAATAACAAATCACAATTACAAATAAATTAAAACCAGGAGCACAGGTAACCTTATGAGCTTATATAAGCAACACAGGCTAAGGAATACTAAAAGAAAATGAATGGTGGTTGGAAATACGAATTAAAAAAAAGGATCAAATCCATAAATGGGTACAGGACGACTGAAAGCTTTGACTTGGCCCGGGACAAAGACTCATGAAGGGGCCCAAACAGTAAGGTAATGAGGATCCAATTCTAAGCCCCCTCTCCACCTGAGCCCGGGACAAGTGACCCCTTTGTCCCCCTGTCGGCTTCCCTGAATGGGTAGCATATATTTTGAAACTAAACTGCCAAAAAATTACCTCGAGGACCTTTAAGTTCACATGCAGAGGGAATGCATAACAGGGTTTTAACTTTATAGAGCTGACATCTCAGCAAGGAAGAGGGATTTTTACTGACATGTGGAGTGTGATGTTTTCTTCCATTATCTGTATTTTTTGCAGTGTCTGCACTGTTGTCTTTTGTGTTTTTATGTTGTTATGTTTTATGTCTCGACAGAACAAAAAACAATTACCCTCCAATGACAAATAACACTGAAAATGGGAAAAATATATTTGCTACCAAGAACGAGCCAGCCTGTGAACGCTGCCAGACGCGGATGTCTGATGCACTTCTTCAGAGAGTTAACAAAGCATCTGGTCCATCAAGGTAACATAAAAAAAAATAATCACAAAAAATATGTGTAAACACATACAAGGGCAATGAAACGAAACAAAACATTTTACACACCATTTCACTTAAGCCTCAACAGGCTTCCATTTTACAGGCTGTTAGAGGTCACATTTTAATTAATTCATTACTGTATCATAGTCTTTCTCAACGGGGGCG
>NC_085875.1:30265453-30272953 GCF_034702125.1 Engraulis encrasicolus
ACACACACACACACACACACACACACACACACACACACACACACACACACAACACACACACACACACACACACACACACACACACACACACACACACACACACACACAGGGTTCACCTGCTTGCGTGCACTCTTAGTCAAACACACTGCAATAAGCCAGGAAGAGGAGTTCTTGTCAGGGAGCCAGTTTCCAGTTTTGCCTCCTCAAACTTTCTTGATGCCAAGGCACACTCACCTCAAGGCAGCCAGCCAATACACAATACACACACACGCACGCACGCACGTATGCATACATGCACACACACACACGCGTGCACGCGCACACACACACATACACACACACACACACACACACACACACACACACACACACACGCGTGCACGCGCACACACACACATATACACACACACAGCTGTATGTGGTCTGGATACATTCACCAGCCAATATACACACACACACACACACACGGGTGCACACGCACACACACACACATATCCACAAATACACACACTCGCACACACACACACACATGCACGCACACACAGCCATATATATCCGAAAGAGGGATCCACCAATATGCAAATCTGCCCATAAAAACATGTTTACACCTCCAAATATATACATATACACATACAGATGTGCAATATCCCCCACCACACACACACCCCCACACACACACTCTCTCTATCTGGCCATGAAACAGCTGTTCTAAATGTCTTTTTGATGTGCACAGATGTGCTGCTCTTCACATATTGCGCTACCCAAATGTGTGTATTCACATGCATCTGAGGGAGTTTCGGTAAAGATGTGCACATACAGTGTTTACGCACGTGTCTAAACAAATATACGGGCATTTCACAGACAGCAGGCAAATTGTTGACAGCTTTGGTGAGAAATGTCATCAAGTCAAGTCAAGTCAAGTAGGTTTTATTGTCAATTTCTTTACATGCACTGGTCATACAAAGAATTTGAAATTACATTTCTTGCTTTCCCATACAGACATAGACTAATCTAGGTAAGGACATAGACAGTATAGACATAGACAGTACTTATACATGGACTTAAGACAGTATGGACATAGACAGTGCTCATACAGACATTTAAAGTGCAAGACTGGACAACAGAAGACTTGTAGAGGACATACATTAAGAGGTATTTGTTGTGCTTTTGTGCTTTTCCTAAAAAAAAAAAAAAAAAAAAAAATCAGAACGGGAGGTTGGAAAAATAGACCACGAACAAAAAGTCTTCGAGCAAATATTACGGACAACAGTGCGATCACAATTCTCACGCCTTCTCCTGCACGAACACACACACACAGAGTCAAACACACATGCACGTGCACACTCATAGACACACAGTGACACACACACACACACACACACACACACACACACACACACACAAACACAAACACAAACACAGATACACACACACACACACACACACACACACACACACACACACACACACACACACACACTTCCTTTTCTTGGCTATTGTTCTTTTCCTGTGAGCGCTAGTGTGAAGGCGTCTGCTGCCATGTCATGCCCCAGGGCACTCTTCTCTTCTCTTCTCTTCTCTGGCTGCCATGACTGGCCTGCTAACTTTAGCTACCTGTTTATCTACGCAGCTCTGCTGCACTCTAGCACCTTCTCCTCTACCTCCAGACTCTTCCTACTCCTCTAGCCTCAATCTATTCTTCCGCCTCTCTTCCTATCTCTTCCTCCTCTTCCTCCACTCCAAGGCTGGACTGGTGGAGAAATAGGGCTCAGACACTTTTGGCTTAAAGGGGGCCCTCATAATTAGCTGTGCAGAACTAACTCACCGGTCTTCCACTTTCTTCCTCCTCTACCTTCACGCTCTTCTTCCTCCTCGAGCCTCATTCTTTCGCCTCTCTTCCGATCTCTTCCTTCTCCTCTACCTCCACTCTCTTCCTCCTCCTCTACCTCCACTCTCTTCCTCCTCTACCTCCACTCTCTTCCTCCTCCTCTACCTCCACTCTCTTCCTCCTCTACCTCCACTCTCTTCCTCCTCTACCTCCACTCTCTTCCTCCTCTACCTCCACTCTCTTCCTCCTCTACCTCCACTCTCTTCTTCCTTTATCTCCACTCTCTTCCTCCACCTCTACCTCCACTCTCTTCCTCATCCTCTACCTCCACTCTCTTCCTCCTCTACCTCCACTCTCTTCCTCATCCTCTAGCTTCAATCTATTCTTTCGCCTCTCTTCCGATCTTTTCCTCCTCTACCTCCATTCTCTTCCTACTCCTTCTCTTCAATCTATTCTTCCGCCTCTCACTACATAGTGTATGGTATATATTATATACTGTGCATCTTCTAAATTGTAGACTTACAATGTGCATTTCACAATTTTCACAAAAAAAACTCTTTCCATTTTTTTTCGAATATCCTGGGGCAGCTGGAGAGGAAGAGCGGATTCGGTACTGTAGCTGTGTCTTTTTAGGAATATTCATCTTTCAATTTCTTTTTCTTTTTTTTCTTCATGAACAATCAGGGACTTGGTCTGGCACAATTTATGGAGTGTGTTCTAAGCTTTATTTCAGTTGGATACAATTCGGCTTAATTAATCTCCAAACTAAAGGAATGTATATTTAGATTCGGAGAAGGTGAGAACAGGTCCTGTGAACCTCAATTGATTTGCCTATTCATTAATTTCTCACACCCCCTGAAGGAAGTTGTCTGCTTATGCCTAATTTTGGTGACGGTTTGATAGTTTGATAACACTTTTAAGGTGAATATGCAATATGATGTCCTCCTGCTTAAAACTGTGTTCAATTAAGACATTAAGACACTAGTTATTTCCAAACTGAGAATGTTGCAGAAAACCTTTTCAATATGGCTATTAACACAAAAAGCCCACCTGGGAAACTCCCATTGTCATTGTGACACAACATTCCACAGCACTCACTACACACAACGAAGCTGCATTTATGCTTCACCCGTGCAAGGGGGCAGCTTCAAACGGCGTCCAAGGGAGCAGTGCTATGAGATGGCACCATGCACAGGGTACCTCATGGGGGAGGGTGGGGGAGAGCACTGGATAATTACTCCCCCCACCAACCTGGCAAATCTTTGGGCTACAAGTCTAACACCCTAACCGCTTACGCATGACTGCCCATGAAATGCCTCTTTAATTATTGGTGTATAATTTATCTATACTTTTGACAATGGGTGTTGTGATTAATTTGTTCCTCGTGTCAGGGAATTAACCAGAATGAAGTTGAGAAGTTGAAAAGTTGAAAAGGCCCATCCTAATTTGCGACTTTTATATTTTAGCATGTAATTTAATATTCTGTCTTTTTTATTTTAGGACCTGACCTCCTTTTTTCTGAAACTTTTCATGTTTAATATATAAATTTTATGTATGAGTGTGAATATGTGGCTTTGTTCTGAGTCTGCAGGAGGATGTAAGCTTTGGACACCTTTTGATGACATGGTTTGGCTCTGCCGCCTGCTCGCTCTAAGCACTCCCAGTCAACAACCAAGCAGTCGAGGGGAGAAATGAAAGATTGCACATCAATTGTTCCATGTTGACCTGGCCTATCAGTGGTGGCTACCTGCCTTACAGTGTCATGTCTGACTCTCGTTGTAATTCCCTCTCAAGTCGAAATCACGAAACCAAGCCGCTCTTAAAGTTACTGGGTTTTAATGACACAAAAGCTTGATAGTGCCGTGATGCCATGAAGCCGTGAGAACTGTTAAGACATACAGAAAGAAAAGCAAACAAAAATACATTATTTATGTGGAAAGAAAAATCAAAGAAACAGCGCGACCATACAGGCATGACTCAACAGAAATCATTACGGTTACAAAAACACAAAATGTACCTCATTGGCCGCTTTCCCTTGAGAGAAAATTAGGTTATCTTCTTTCAGTCCTTTAAGCACTAAGCACTTTATTCAGTCTTCTTTTAACATTGCTGGTTCGCAGGCAGAGGAATCAGCGAGGTGTCTGCCTGCTAGCTTGGTCCAGAATCTTCTAATCCAGTGGTTCTCAAACTTTTTTTGTGAAGTACCACCAGAGAAAATATTGAGCTCTCCGAGTACCACCTTGAAAACCAACATTAGAATAGCGCAGCAAAGGCCTTTCATATTCACTTTTGCCAGTCAATACAGGAGAGGTTCATAATGGCATCAACAGCTACGGTCACATTCAGTGCAAGTTTGTTTTTAAATGTCTTGCTTGCCTAGTATTATTCTGCATTATGTTTTCAGATTCATACAGTTCAATATTACAAAATGTGAGACCAAAGAGACATTTTCGACTGCAACAACTTGATCAGCCTTCAAATCAATGCACAGAAAATGAATTCTTCCAAGTACCACCACAGATGTCTCAAGTACAACCAGTGGTATACGTACCACAGTTTGAGCACCACTGTTCTAATCAACAGGTAGCATCTCTCAAAAGTAACACCCCGTCAACACGTGGCAGCAAACTTTGGTTCCCCCCTTAATTAAGACATGTTCCCCCATATCAGAACAAACAATATACATGCAATATATGAAATGTTGCTTTTAATATTAAACTATTTTTTACTAGAAATATATATATATATAAACTCTATATTTTTAACCTAATATTTATGAATCTATTATTTATTTATTCTGACTTCGATGGAAGCTACACTCGTTCTCCGCCATTGCAGGTGCCAGGTTGGCACGTCAAAGTCTTAAATTCCTGCTGAGCTATTTCTTGAATTCTGTTTACAATAAATGGTCGAAATAATATTCTGTTCTCTGAGTTTTTTCTGGCTGAACTGTAAGCGTAAGTCATCCACGAGAGTCTTCTCCAATCCTGCCACTGATTGGATATAGGCCCAGACATTGGCTGAGTTCAACGAGTCGTCTGCCATTTTGTGTTTAATTTTGCTTTCAGAACTGTGCTGTGGGATGATAACATCCCCTCCCTCTGTTTCACCAGCTTCACATGTATTCAGGGCTGGACTGGAGGGGAAATTGGCCCCGGGCACTTTTGGCTTAAAGGGGCCCCTCATAATTAGCCGCGCAGAAATGACTCCACGGTGAGCAAAGCCAAACACTTTTTTCCCCCACATTTCTGAAAATAGGGGCCCACGAGGATGCGGGGCCCACCGAGAAATGCACGCTATGCCAGATGGCCAGTCCAGCCCTGCACGTATTAAAGCTCAAGTCGGCAAGTTGTTTCAGGTCGTAATTCCTTGAACTGTCATGGGATTCCAAAAATATAGCCTAAATGAAATGGGCTATTACGAGGAGAGAAAAAAAACAAACTCTTTAGCTGTCATCACATTTACAAATATGGCAGCGTTCCTGTTGTGTTTAAATAATCAGAGGATAACTGCCTAGCAGCTTTAAAAGGATAACTTCTGCCAATTTCAACATGCAGTTGAAATGCTCACACTACACTTGACTTGTCAGTGCCTGAGAATTTTTCATGGTCATTTTAATGGGGGCAGAGAATTGTTTACATTTAAAAAACACATCTCGATTTATTCCCAGTAACATCCAAAAGGTTATGCAACATCAGCAGACAACTAGCAGCAATACCTTTTGGGATGATATTTGGAGTAGGCCTATGTTAAAAAGGTTTTTAATGTAAAAAAAATATCCGCCTCCATTAGAATAGCTCAGATCTCGGAAAGGGCAGAGACGAAAAATGCAGCATCACTGCGTAGTGACAAGTCAAGGGTAGCGTGACCAATACAACAGCATATTAAAATTGGTGTAAGTTCTCCCTTCAGTTGTATAAAGTACAAGTATTTTTACAAATGTAATCACAATACTAGTAGTAGGCCTATGATATGTGTAGCAGCAACTATGTCATACTCCTGATGGTGTAATTACATCTGTAACAGTATTTTTACTTCTACCTCGTACAAAGCTTTAACTTACTCTTCCTGATAGCTGATATGGTCAGGTAAGGTCACAAAGACCTTACCTGAAAGAGTGACAAAAACAGGATATTGTGGCTTGGCTCAGATAATCCCGGCAGATATTGAGAGGATTGTGGCTGACTGGGTGATGTTTGATCTTGCGAAGTCCGTGTGGACGTGGGAATGCTCCTACATCAATGACAGGTGTTGTGTGGCTTTTAGGGTGTTATACGCAGGCCTGCCGACAGGGGGGGCAAAAGGGATATGTTGTCCCAGGCCCAGGGAGATAGGGGGCCCAGAATTAGGTCCCATTACATTGTATGTGTCGGGTAGAGGGCCCTTTCAGATTACTTTGTCCTGGGCCCAGCAAAAACTGTCAGTGGCCTCGGTTATAGGTGTGGTGATGGGGATTAAGATGGAATTATGGAAGCCTTAGGGCCATTAGGATTTGTTTTGGGATGTTGGGGTGCTGTAGGTTTTCGAGAGCAATTAAGGATGGCTCATTGTAATTAAGGATTGTCTCTCACACACACACACACACACACACACACACACACACACACACACACACACACACACACACACACACACACACACACACACACACACACACACACACACACACGCACACACACTTTTCCCTCACACTCCCTCACCCAATTATAAAAATGTCTCATTCTTTCCGTCTCATTTTTTCAGTCACTCTAAATCTTTCAGCTACGCACACACTCACGGCTTGTCCTCAGTTTACCCCAAACGTGACCTTTTGGAGTGTCTTGTTAGCTCAATCTTTGTGTGTGTGTGTGTGTGTGTGTGTGTGTGTGTGTGTGTGTGTGTGTGTGTGTGTGTGTGTGTGTGTGTGTGTGTGTGTGTGTGTGTGTGTGTGTGTGTGTGTGTGAGAGAGAGAGAGAGAGAGAGAGAGAGAGAGAGAGAGAGAGAGAGAAATAGAGAGAGAATGTCTGGATTTTTTGTTTGGCAGTTTCAAAGTGCATGCGTGCGTGCGTGCGTGCATGAGTGCGTGCGTGCTTGCGTGCATGTGTGTGTCTGCCAGCTCAAGTTTGGCTGAGCAAGCCAAGTTTGCGTGTGTTTGTCTCTGTGAATGTGTTGATCAAGCTCTCCTGGTACCTAGATACAGATGGCAGCCACTTCTCTCTGTTTACCCACTTCCTCCTCTCCCCTCCGTCTGCCCTCCTTTCATCTCTTCATCTTTCACTTCACCCCCTACTCTCTCTCTCTCTCTCTCTCTCTCTCTCTCTCTCTCTCTCTCTCTCTCTCTCTCTCTCTCTCTCTCCTCTCTCTCTCTCTCTCTCTCTCTCTCTCTCTCTCTCTCTCTCTCTCTCTCTCTCTCTCTCTCTCCCTCTCTCTCTCTCCCTTACATCTCTAGCTCCGTCCCTGGCCACTGTGTGTGCCCTCCTCTCATCCCTTGCTTTCTTTTCTCGTCTATTCTCAGTTGTCCTCTTATCCCTCACTCTTCTCCTCTCCTCTCCTCTCCTCTCCTCTCCTCTCCTCTCTCCTCTCCTCTCTTCTCTCATCTCCTCTCCTCTCCTCTTCTCTTCTCTTCTCTCCTCTCATCTCATCATCCCCGGTGAGCTCTTGTCCTCTTATCCCTCACTCGACTCCTCTCCTCT
>NC_085875.1:30277953-30280453 GCF_034702125.1 Engraulis encrasicolus
AAAGAACGAGGGATGTACAGAGAGAAAGAAGAAAAAGAAGAACATAAATTAGAGAACTGGAAATAAAAAAATCAAACAGAAAGAGGTAGAAATTAAACCAGAAGGACGGAAACTGAGTGGGATGAGAGAGGCTTAGTAGAGCGAACAGAATGAAGAAGGTGGTTGGAAAAGTTTTTTTATTTTTATTTATTTTTTCACAAATGCTGAATCGAACTAGAAAAGACATGAGGAAGACAGAGATGGAGAGGGAAAGCGAATGACAGAGAAGGAAAGAGGGAGAGGAGAAGGTGGAGGAGGAGGAGGAGGGAAAGCAAATGACAAAGACAGTGACAGAGAGAGATACGGCAGAAGAGGAGAAGGATGGAGGAGGAGATGGAGGTGGAGGCGGAGAGGCAAAGCTGTGGTGTGGTGATGCATGATGGGAGGGTGGCATCATGGGAGTTGGAGTCCAGCGGGGTGGCGTTGGGTGCACTGGCGATTCTAGGGGGGGGCAGGGGGTGGCCAGGGCCACCCCTGGGACGCTATTGTCCACCCTACTGGCCACCCTTGATTCGACAAGTAATTAATAAAAAAATATATTTTTAAAAATAAATAAATAAATATACAATAATAACAACAGTATAAGACCAATAATAGGTAATTATCAGGTAATCATTCAAGTTCGTAAACCCAACAACAAACAAGAGAAAACTGTCAATCCATGGTGATCGCTGGCTGACAGATCTAGGGTCAGTTTTACACTTTAACTAACACGACAGTCGTTGGACTGATGCTGCACAAGGCTGATTTCTGATCAGTAGGCTTACACGAGATGACCACTGCGTGTCGCCTGCTGCCCCTATAGTCGCTTATTTATCGTGAAAGATCTGGCAACCCCGCACCAGCGATGCTGAGGAGCACTGTGTCACCTGCAGTTCCTTCACGAGAGACCGCATCCACTAACTGCCTGGACAGTCTAATTTGGACAATAAGGTATGGCAATTTAATGATTTGTTGATTGTCTGAATGTGTTGGAAAACCTAATTTTGAAAACTTTATGCAAGTATTAGCAGCCAGGAAAATACGAGATAGCTACACGAAACAACAACATGACTAAATGAGAGCAAGTTAGTGTTGTGGCAGCTGCAAACCAAGTTAGTAGCACAGCACAATCCTAACGTGCACGTCAGTTTATTTTTTTGTTGATAACAGGATAATATGAAACCGTTTGGATAGGGACATGGCATGGATAGCATTGGCCCATTGGCCACACATTGGAAAGGGTAGTCGGTTGTTAGGTCAGGATCGGTAGGCAGACGTCAGTACCTAGCTCGAAACCTAGCATGTGAAATGAACTAATGCTAAGCTGGACTATGATTGTTGTGATGCCTTCTCTCAGTGAGAAGCTTCTCCTTTGCTTCTTCGATTGTCTTGACTTTTCTTGGAGTTTAAATCAAACTTAAATAAAGTCGGAGTAAGTCATAGTAAAGAGCAACTCTGCCTCTTTAGAGTAAGCAAGTTCACATCAGTCACAGATGTGTTGCCTAAACCCACAGCGCTAGTCCACTTCAGAGTATGACTCCCCCCCCCAATAGCTAAATTTGCGGTACATATTTGACCTCAAATGTGTCAATATATCGTAATCCTTTTGTTCAAACGTAGCGAAAATAAATCGTCACGCACACAAAATCATGGTACAGATGTGAGTTTGTTCACCAACGAAATTCACGTCATGTAATTTCTTTGCTAAAACCCTGCAGCCACGGCTTTAGAATCAGCCACTGCTCACAGCTGTCATTGCCTTGCAGGCCGACGGCGCCTCAGACTTGAAATTCACGTCATGTAATTTCTTTGTTAAAACCATATGCCACTGCTTTGACATCTGACACTGTCAACATCAATAATATAGGTTTTTTTTGTTTTCTGATATTGTTGAATGAAGTCAAAGTTGTTACTCTATGGGGAACCACAACCACGAACACAAAACTCATGAACACAACATGTGTACTCTGCCAATTCGACAATAATCCCTCTGATATTGTAGCCAGTTACTATGCTTAGAAGTGAGTTGATTGAATGATTAATTGGTTGCATTGATTTGATTACATTTCCTCCAGTGAGTGACATTAAGATGAAGAGAAGAAACGATATTGAGAGCTTCTTTATCAAGAAAAAAAAGAGTCAGAGTCAGCTACAGCCAGTACCAGCACCAGTGCAGATGCCCACACAAGCCAGCAGCCTAGGGATAGTGTTGATGAGCAGTCCACTACCCCAATACAAGATGGTAGGTTGTGCATGGAAAGTTTGAATTAGTTACATGTAGCCCTTTCATGCACACCGTTCAACCAGTGGAACACTGTTATTGTCATCAAAAAGGTTCTGTCATAGTGCCACACTACATAACACAGGGTCTTTAGTAATACACTATGGTAACTCTGGTAACGACAAAGGTATAACGCCATGCATTAAAGGGTTTAACAGCTGACAAATGTTGAGACAGAAGATGATGAACTAAAGATTT
>NC_085875.1:30285453-30287953 GCF_034702125.1 Engraulis encrasicolus
TTTGTATCACCTGCTGGCATTCCATGTTGAAAAACATTCTCAAAGCGAGTTTATTCAAACAGCATTTTTTCATGTCTTTGAATGACTTTCATGATTTTGAGACGGGCATGCGACGGGCACTGCGCAAACTACGTCATCCTACATTGTGCCCCTTTAACACTGCAATATTTACTGTGCAGTCATTTGCTGTAGGTAGGTAGACGGATAGACATAAATAGCCATATAATTGTCCTATACAAAGAAGGGATTGTGGTTCTCTGCATGTGATCCATCTGTAATTAGCGGCCACTCATTAAAGACACAGTGAGCACTGAACCACAGAGCGTGACACACATGTAAACACGCACAAGAGTTCCCACCCAGCCACTGGGCCGGGGAGCGGTGGGGGGTAGGACCGGACTGGGGGAGAAATAGGGACCGGGCACTTTTGGCTTTAATTAGCAGTGCAGAACTGACACATCGGTGGGCCCTGCACCCTCGTGGGCCCCTATTTTCAGAAATGTTTAAAAAAAAAAAATGGTTTTACATTTCTGAAAATAGGGCCCATGAGGGTGCAGGGCCCACCGGGAAATGCCCGGTATGCCAGATGGCCAGTCCAGCCCTGGTGGGGGGTTAGCTTCCCTTGCTCAAGGGCACCTCGGCTGTGGATCACAGTTCAGGAGAATGGTGATGAATGCTTCCTGTTGCCGCCCCAACCTACTTTCCCCCCTCAGAGTCACAATAAAATAACCTTTTGAATATAACACCAATTCTTCAGTCTTTTAGAGTAGACGATGACTGCCCCTGTAATAATGACTGAGTGATTTGATGTTGAAGGGCTAAGCTTAAAACAGAGCAAATTATTCTACTGTGAGGAAATAAATGTTGAAATAAATATTTGTAGCCCTGTACTGTCGTTTTCTTTTGTCTATATACTGTATTGGTTCTTACATTGTTTTAACAAACACCCCCCTGACGCCATGATAAGCCTGCTGACGCCCCCTGCCCACACAACATCATCATGATGAAGATGATGAAAACAGCACAGCCTACAACCATAATAATCCTTGGAATGCCATGTAGGAGGCTGTACTAGATATGCACTTTAAGTATCTCTATGATGGCACTTCATGCTGTATGTGTTTTGCGCCATGTGTATCAGTGTAGTGTGATATGTGGCAGCTACAAGACAAATTTCCTTCGGTACAAATAAAAAGAATCTTGAATCTTTTCAATCTAATCAATAATCTGTTCATGCATACAGTACATCTATGTACCTTCTGTGCTTTAAAACATTAGGCTACACATTTTTTGTGTTCAAATCAATTGTCTATTCTAAAGTACTTCATCTTTCTGTCTCTTTGTCAACGCCCCCCGAGGGCTCTCTCTAACCACACTGGGGGACTGTAGAGCCCCCACTGAGAAACACTTCTATAGGGCTTAGAAGTTGTTCTCTGCTCCTTGTCATTGTCACATCCTCTGTGATGCCTTTGGGAAGGACTAGGTCAGCTTAGGTGTTGCTGCTCACAACGTGACGTCTGGGTGCAGGACCCAGGGATGGCGCTAGGCATAGGCAAACTACAAAGCGCTTAGTCGCCTAAGGCAATAAATGTCTTTGGGGCACCAGTGCAACACCCAAAAGCCCCACAGAATTATGATGTCAAGTGAAAAAAAACAATATTTGAAGAGTTTATTTGCAAAACGTTTATCTCTCCATTTTGTAGAATGTTGGGAAATTGACATTTTTGTTTTGGGAATTGTATTGCAATTTCTAAACACACTAAAAGGAAAGGTGGTGTTCACCTAGGGCAATAAATGGACTAGAACCGGCCCTGTGCCAGGACCTCTACACCTTCCGTGGCTTTGGAGGGAAGCTGCATGAATCTCGGCTGTACTCGATATAAAGGTCTGTCTGGTTCACTGTTCAAACACATACACCAAACCTGAACAGATGAAGCCATGAGCCCTATTTATTTTCTTTTGGACGTTGAGAGTAAATTCCCCACTTTTAATTTGAAATCCATACACATGCTAGGCCTACTGTTTGTTTTGATTGCGGCAAAATATACATATTCATATTCAGCCTGCAGAATTCAAATGTCTATACTGTGAAGAGCGGATTAACATGTATCAACCACAAACACACTCTGTCTGTCTGTCTGTCTGTCTGTCTGTCTGTCTGTCTCTGTCTGTCTCTGTCTTTCTGTCTCTGTCTCTGTCTCTGTCTCTGTCTGTCTCTCTCTCTCTCTCTCTCTGTCTCTCTCTGTCTCTCTCTCTCTCTCTCTCTCTCTCTCTCTCTCTCTCTCTCTCTCTCTCTCTCTCTCTCTCTCTCTCTCTCTCTCTCTCTCTCTCACACACACACACACACACGCGTACACACAGACACATACTTGTACTGTACCACTTTTCTGGATTTAGTTGTGCAAACTTAGCTACAAAGTGTAGTAATTCAGATTTGCTGGTTAAATGACTACAATGCCACATAATGACTGAAATAATGGCTTAATGAATATTCAAAGGC
>NC_085875.1:30295453-30300453 GCF_034702125.1 Engraulis encrasicolus
TTTTTTATGTACTGTACTATATATTTCAGTATATATTTTAGACGGACTTTTAAGATGAAAGCGTGATACGCTTGGCTATGTTAAATTTCAGCAAGTCATTGTTTGACCTACAACTGGAGTGCCATAGTAAGGTTTTAAGTTATGCAAGAGGTGTTCCTTACTGAAATGCAGAACTGTGGTAAGAACAGCTATTCCTGGTGGGGTGGTGTGTGTGTAAGTGTGTGTGTTCGTGCGTGCGTGCGTCTGTGCGTGCGTGCGTGCTTGCTTGCGTGCTTCCGTGTAGGGCCGCTGACAGCTTTGGCCAAAGCCAAGGACAAAGTCATCTGGAAGTTCCCCTCTCCCAATATGCACAATATATTGAGGACACAATTCTGGGGCCCCCTCTCTCCCTGGGCCCGGGACAACTCACCCCTTTGTTCCCATATGACGGCTCCCCTGTGTGTCTGCATGTGTATGTTTTCGTCTGGCCTCATTATAAAGAGGGGTCCAATAAATCAAGTAGTCAGACACCAAAACAAACAACCGGCACAGGAGGCGGACTTTCCATTAGGCAAACCTAGGCAATTGCCTGGGGCCCCAACCAAATCTGGGGCCCCAACTGTCACACCAGTCATAATAAATGCACGAAAAAGGAGGCTTGATCTCAAGTTGTCTCTTATGAAAAGCAATTGAAGATATATATGAGCGAAATCACTAAAATAGCACCAAAACACAGAATGCTATGTCTATATGATGACTTTTGAGGGCCCCATGTTTGTATTTCGCCTAGGGCCCCAAATGGCTAGATCCACCCCTGACAGGCACCCTTAGCGGTGACAGGCGTGCCACAGTTTATCTGGATGGGGGCTAATGCCTATCGACTGCGAAACCGACCGAAACTTCCACACCCTTCTTACGGGAGCGCAATTATCGGACAAATTAGCGGGAAGCCACTCCAACCTCCCACACCGGCTACTAAACTGGGGGGACAATAATCAAAGACCATTGTGATCAAGTCTTGATGTCTGAACAAACAGGACACTGAACTTTTCCGTGCTGTGACTTTGAACCGAATATGCATTTCTCTTAATTACACGTGTGTGTGTGTGTGTGTGTGTGTGTGTGTGTGTGTGTGTGTGTGTGTGTGTGTGTGTGTGTGTGTGTGTGTGTGTGTGTGTGTGCTTCCTCCCTGCACAGGGGAAAGTTCCCTCCTTCAATTCAATAATTAGGCCTTACCCACAGGCCATCACAAGCATATGCACAGACACAGACACATGCTAGCGCACACATGCACACGCACACAGACACAGACACACACACTTACCACAAAAGGAGGGATGTTAATAAGACCTGTTGTTTGGTATGCCCTGGTTACTGCTAAACAATGTTTCAGCACCATGGACAGTACCACTGTAGATCTAAGTGTATGGTGTGTGTGTGTGTGTGTGTGTGTGTGTGTGTGTGTGTGTGTGTGTGTGTGTGTGTGTGTGTGTGTGTGTGTGTGTGTGTGTGTGAGTGTATGTGTGTGTGTGTGTGTGTGTGTGTGTGTGTGTGTGTGTGTGTGTGTGTACACGCAGCAGACAGACACACAGACAGACAGACAGACAGACAGACAGACAGACAGACAGACAGACAGACAGACAGACAGACAGACAGACAGACAGAGACACATATGCAGTCTCTCACTCTTCAGCGGTGGGCCATAATTCTAAATGTGTTTTGATGAGCTTCGGCATAATGCAGATTGGTTAGTGTGCGTGTGTGTGTGCGTGTGTGTGTGTGTGTGCGTGTGTGAGAAAGAGCACCTTATGAGTGTGTCTTGTATTTCTTCCAGTTTTTAAATGTTTGGAATAATGCCCATACAATCAGACACAAACACACACAGACACACAGAGACGAACAGACACACACACACACACACACACACACACACACACACACACACACACACACACACACACACACACACACACACACACACACACACACACACTGGCACACACACCAACACACACTTCCATTTTCTAGTCATCATTCAATATTAGTGTGGCTGGTTATTGCATTTCCCAAAACACATTACCTCCCTCTATTCATTCCACGCCAAGCAATGATTCACCATTCAGCATCTGCATGAGCAGTGTTAATATTTAAATGTAGAATAAACATGGATTCTACAGCTGGTTTTATACATTTAAAATGACTTCCATGGCTGTGGCTCAAATGGCTGAGGAACAAGGGCCTATACTACAAAGCTGGTTCAGGAGTAAACCAGGTTAAGTTATGAGAAAAATCATCTAATAGAAGAGGTCTTCTATTAGATGAGGCTCTTCTATTAGATGATTTACCTCTTAACTTAATCTGGTTTAAGAAAGTGAGAAAATGAGAACTCCAGGCTCTTCTATTAGATGATTTACCTCTTAACTTAACCTGGTTTAGTCCTGAACCAACTTTGTAGTATAGGTCGCAGGCGTTCTTACACCGGGGTTTGGTTCCAGCCCCAGGTCATTTCATGAACGACCTGATTGACCAAATGAAATTCACAGTATTTATTGATAACACTGAAGTAAGTAGAGTAGTAGTGATTCTCTATGGCACAGGCCCCTGTCTGCTTCGAATATCCTGCCGATGGATGAGGCTGGGAGAGATCCTACCCCCCCTTCACAGGACGAGGACCAACTGGTGACGGTGGCTGGAGGTGGTGACATCCACAGCAGCGTACCAATTGAACCATCGACCCAGGACCTTGATGACTGAAGCAGACGCTCTCTGCATTACTCGTGGTGGCAAAGGCTGGAGAGAAGATGCCGAAAAGTGTCTGAAGCAGAGAGCCATTGCATCACCTCCTCCGACTGCTTTCCTGTCACCATGTTCACTTACCTACCTCAGTGACCTACATGTATGAAAGGTATAAAGGTGAAACAAATATATAAAAATATCTTTTAAAAGGAAATTACTTTAGTCTACACTTGTGCTTTTCATTGTGTGTCCTGCAGCAATGACGCCAGGCTGCACAGTGTATTTTATAAGCCAAAACACCATGTCATTTCCATGGCCAGAAAAATAGGCTAATAATGCACTCACCAAGAACGTTTAAGAATGAATTCCCTATTTTCAGGGGAAGTCCAAGTCTACCTTTCAGTTATTTATTATATTATAGTTATATTATATTATATTACACTTAATGAAGCTTATTTTAAAAAATGTGTCACATGGGTTTGTAGTGGTGGAAACTAAATAAATATGCACACCAACTGCCCTGGAAGCATTTTCAATTTGTCCTGCATAATTTCAAATTAAAAAATGGAAATGTGCAATTCAGTCATTTCACTCTTCTAGGAAAGATGCCATACCGAAAAATGCAAGCAAAGTTGGCTTCAACTGGACTCGCATGTCTCTTGAGTAATGTGTTGTGATTGGGCTCTATATTTAATCTATTTAAAGATCTACAGTATATTCCCACAACATATTCTACCACAACACAGAGATAATGCTAATGATGTATGTAAATGACTATATGGCTGCTGCATACCATTTCTCGCTCTTGTGGTCACCGCTAGTTCCTCTTAACCTGACTCTCACCAGCTGGTAAGCTTCGCCTTCGTCTTCACGATATGCCATCAAAAATCGAGTGACTGGATCAGGAACCTTATCTCATCTTTACTGACGTGCCACTTGAACCCCTCACACTGAACTCGACCCACGACTCAGCTGAGAATGACAGGTGAAAGAACAGCCATAACGCCGCCCATCTATGGAAAATCCCAAACGACCATCCTGATTGACTCATTCTTTCACCAATATTTCTGATTTTCACAGCCCTCAGATGGTTTCACGAGGACACTGGGACGCTCTCGCGTGTCAGATTAAGTTCTTCTGGCCAATTAACTAATACATAAACCTAGACCAGCGGTTCCCAAACTTTTTTTCCCTGCGCACCCACTTTTACATTTCAATGTGGTTCGCGCACCCCCTAAGTGAATGTTGCACAGCTGCACATTTTGGGCAATCCTCCTTTCCATTAGCCCTGACATTATTTCTGCCATTATTACAAGTTCAGGAGTTATAAATTACACTTCAGATGGACCCTTCAAACATACAATTCACCAAACAATTAAAAACTACATAATGTTCATGAATTCTGTATAAAAACACACATATCAGCCATTGCTCTATTCAGCTCATGCACCCCCTTATGGCAGGCTGCGCACCCCCAGGGGTGCACGCACCCCACTTTGGGAAACCCTGACCTAGATGATGACATCACCATCCTATCCCTGACAACCCAGAGTGTGTCATGATTCCATCCCACTCCCTTTGGGTCTTCTTCTGTATGATCTGACATTATCCCTATCTGAAACCCCATGTTCAGGGGTGTCATTCAGGGGGGTGAAGTGTGACTGAGTCACCAGGGCCCCATGTATACAGTGGGCCCACACACAGCAGTCTGATTTCTGAAGCTGTATATAGCTGTAGGATCCATTGGAGCTGATTGTACATATAGGGCCCAGAATTTGCTAGAAACGCCCCTGCCCATGTTACCCCAGGACGCTTGGGTCGACTGGATGTTATCTGTGTTTGTAAGACCTGATGTTGCCGGTGTAACATCCAAGGAGCCTTGATCTGTGGCCTGGCCTGCTTCAGAAGCACCTCAGCCCAGCAGGGCTCCAGGTACCTATGGCTACTTCTCCAGGGATCAGCTCTGCTTTGAAGATGGGGCCAGGGGTCTTCTGTTTCACTTGCTCTTGCCGGTGTGTGTGTGTGTGTGTGTCCGTGTGTGTGTGTGTGTGTGTGTGTGCATGGTGGATACGTGCGTGCGTGCATGTGTGTGTGTGTGTGTGTGTGTGTGTGCGCGCGCACGCGTGTGTGTGTGTGTGTGTGTTTGATGAAGGATGTTGATGAGGCAAGTGGGGGAGACATGAGGGCGTGTGAACAGACAGGCAGAGCCAGGAGGACCATGCTCACTCTCCAGCGTCAATGTGTGTGTGTATGTGTGGCATGAGTGTGTGGATTTAGGGCACGGG
>NC_085875.1:30305453-30315453 GCF_034702125.1 Engraulis encrasicolus
TATATGTATTGGGTAAGGGGCCCTGTCAGACGACTTTGTCCTGGGCCCAGTAAAAGCTGTCAGCGGCCCTGCATACAATAAAATAAGAACCCAAATTCTGGGCCCCACTTCTCTTCACTGGGCCCACAACAACCGATCCCCTTTGTTCGCCCCCCTTTGTCTGCTTCTCTGACTGTAATACAGTCCATTTAACCAACCATGCACAGCTTTGTGAGAAGGGCTGCTGACAGCTTTTTCTGGGCCCAGGACAAACTCATCTGAATGGGCCCTCTTTCCTATACGCACACTGCAATGGGGACCCAATTCTGGGCCCCCTATCTCCCTGGGCCTGGGACAACAAACCCCTTTGTCCCCCCCCCATGTCAGCAGTCCTGTATGTGACTGACTGGCTGTAGACAGGCCCAGACAGTATGTTCCGAACCAGAGAGAGAGAATGAATCCATCGTGATGCCGAAAACAAGAAAAGAAATCCATAAATGCAGGACTGTGCGAGATAGAAGAACACACTGAACCTAGAATCCAATAAGACTTATAATGAGGCAGAACCGAGAAGTCGAGAAGTGTGGCTGGCTGTACTCGAGTTTGAAGAGAACATGCTGAACCAGTGAGACAGAGGTCCCCTCTTCGATCAGTCCTGAAAAACATTACCTGGTCACCCCAATAAAAAAAATACTGTACCATTCTGTATTTTCAGACTTCAAATTCACACAAAAAATAACACTTTTGTGTCACCTCCATTCCTGTGTCACCTGCACTGATGCATTTTTAGAAAATGGAATTTCAGGAATACTGAACTCCCCAAAAAATCGAAATAGTTCTGACCCTGTTTCTCAAGATTGACTCCACATCTATTTTCTCCATTTTTCAGCAAGCTGCCTTAAAGCTTACACTTATCACGAATTAGCATGAATTACTGTATTTGCTATCTACCTTCATGTAACGTATTACATTTGGCACACAGTAAAAGTCAATTACTTAAAAAAAAATAGACAATGTGGTAGTAACCTGAGTTATTACACACACAAGTATCTGCCCAACATTATGGACCACGTAGCAGTGAAGGGCAATTTAACTCACACTGTGGACCACCCAGCATCATCAGCAGCTATAGTATTAAGGTCAGGGGCTTCAGTCACCTGAACCAGTGGTTTTCAAAGTGGGGGGGGGGGCTGCGTGAAGGGGTGCAAGGGGGGCCGCGGCAGGTTGGAAGAAAAAGCATAGCAAAAAATAAATAAATATATATATATATATTAATGAATGTACACCAAAATAAGGAAAAATAAACTAAATAATATTCCCATGAGTTGAGAACTGCATTATAATAATCTATTTCATCTCTGAATTCTGTATTTTGTACATCCAAATGGGGCACTGACACACAGATCGAGACTATGGTTGTGAAAAATAGTGCAGAGAAAAAAATAGTGTGGCATGGCCAGTGTCAGGGGGGCCTTGGCTGGAGTCTATCAGTATATGGGGGGCCCCGTCATGGTAAAGTTTGGGAACCCCTGACCTATACTGTAGGTGTATATCATAGTGGAAGTGAACCACCCTTCAGGAGGAGAAAGCGGAAAAGGGCTTCACCAACCTGTCAGTTTGTCATCTTATATGAAGGTTTCAAGATTCAGCCTGAAAGCACTCTTTCTTTTTTTCTTTTTTTTGCTGTGGTGGCAAGTCTTTATGTGGGGAACAAATCTCTCACATTTCTGCCACTTTTCCTTCCTACAGTAGGTACCGTAGTTGTTCTAAATGATCTTTGCCATTAAATTGCGGCACAGCGAGACTCCTATTCGTTCTCATTATCGGCACCCGCCTCTCCTAGTCCACACGTATTGTAAGCTCCGCTACCGACAGGAAATGAACCATTGGGGGGGGGGGGGGTGGCGGCACACATGACACAATTACATTCTGTATCGATCACTCTGAGGCCGTTTAATAAGTCACGGACACAAGGGGTGGCTTTGTCCTTGTTGGTATTCATGGGCTTTAGCGTTGTGTATATACGTACTGGAAAGTCGGCACGGAAGTGACAAAAGGGTCAGTTGTCCAGGGCTCAGGAAGAGAGGAGCCCCAGAATTGGGTCTTCATTATGAATGTATTGAGTGAGGGGTGGGACATTTTAGATTACTCTGTCCTGGGCCTGGTCAATTCAATTCAAGCCCTGTACTGTATGTGCAGTATAAGCTTATGGTTCCTTGGCAGAGTGGAAAACTGCACACAAATTAACGTCTCTTACATTTACGACAAACATGCACCGACCACATGCAAACTGACTCACCCCCCACATGCATCACAGCATGGACTCTGATTTTAGTTAGGGGTTACTCAGCTTCTCAGATCCTGAGTTGCAGAAATGGATTTGGCGTTATGCCATCCCCTCAATCACCCAGTTACAGTAAGTCCACACTCGCCTTTTTTTTCCAAACTCAAACTCATATAGGCCTACTCATCTCCACACTCCTTCCTTCCGCTTCCAGGATCTGAAGATATGTATGGCACGGCATCTTAAGAAAGGGTTATTTGAGGAGACAGGACGAGTGATGAGCGTGCTGTGCAGTGCAGTGAGGAGCATATTCACATCCACTCTCACATACTCAAGTCTATAGCTGAGTGCAGTGCACCCACACACACACACAGCCTTATATTCACACTCATAACGTACCCAAATGCTCAAGTTTAAAGTTTCCTATACTTCCAACCCACATATTTATACTCAACCACTCAAAAACACACCCGTTACTGTATTTCATTAATATTTACAATTAAAACACACCTGTCACAATTGAATTTTCATTTTTTCATTTAGATGTCGAGTTTATGTGTAAAGGGATAAAAAAAATCCTTATTGTAAAACACCTGCATACATGTAACCCCCACCTTGTATTAGGCTGCTACTGTTTTCCAATTTGGTCTCCTCTCTGTGACATAGAATGATGTCATAATTGACTTCTATGACACATCTCTGTGGTGATGTTTATAAGGCTCACCTGAGCAAGAAGAGCCTCATTTGGCAGCAGAACACTGAAGAAGTCAGATGGACTCCTGTTTGCTCCTGCATGTCCATGAGTGATGCGCAGGTTGACGAAAAAAACGCTATTCCCGACCCGCTTTTTAAAAAGTAGCCGTGCGTCTTATGAACATCCTAGCGTCATTGGCAACACACAACAGATCTTATGAGACCACGTCAATAAAGGTCTCAGCATGGTTCACTTCTGAGGGGTCTGGGTAGCCTACACTTCACATGCACAGAAAATGCTTGTTGGGGAGCCGACGGAGCCAGTCGTCAAGTGGATTGCCTAGTAGCCGACACAGGAAACGAAAACAAACTCTGTGAGTAACACAGGAGCATGAAACCATTACAATTGTATAATATGTAGGCTATCCTATCCATCATTGCATTGTGTAGCGAGCACCCTCTGTGTTCTGCTAAATTCACTCAATGAACCTGCTGCAAGTTGCGTGCAGCGGATTCGTCCGACGCAGGAGCCTCATTAAGTCTCCTGCAGAGCTCGTGGGGCACCATTGTAGTTATTCAGCCCAATAAAATTGATCTAATTCAAAGAAAAATGTCTCTATCTACTAAAGAAGACAATATAGCCTAGACTAGCCTATATCATACTATAAAATTTGGCATCATTTCAAAGGTCCTGACCGACCAGACCCGAAACCGACCCGAATATTGTTGTTAGTTTTTATTAACCCATATCTAATTAGGGTTATTAGCTGGGCTAATAAATAAGATAACCCAATTTAATTAATAAGACTTAATCTGGGCTAACGCCAGTTGCACAATGGATAACCACACGCCATCTGACTCGTGTATGTTTACTATTTACCAAATTAATAATTCATAATATAGAAGTACTTGGGTATTAATCACTATCACTACTATCACTACTACATACTTAGTTATTATTTAGTTCATTGGCCTCTATCAGCCATAAGCATACATTACCCATCTTTGTGCAGGAGAACAGAGAAGAGAAACCAGGAAGCCAGGAAATCACAGGAGAAGACGAATGCCATTGCCATCAAGATAGTTACATTTATTGATACATTGCAAGTGAGAAGAGCAATTCAGTTAACCCTCATAATACCATAATATAGCATAGCCTAGTGCCTTTAGCATCAGGGCTTTAGCGCCCCTCCGCCAAGCGCCAAGCTCATCCCCCAGCTCTTCCAAGTGTGAGAACGTCTTGTTCTGAGCCAGAGCACGAAGCCCTGCTCAGAACCTAACCTCACCTATCCTTGCCCCAACCGTTCTCTCGAGCTGCATCTGAGAACAGTATTTAAACCCCACATGATGTCATCATCTCACATGTTCAAGACCTACAGGTAACAAGGACAACACATCAGTACCAACTCAGTACAAGAATACATTCTCAAACATGGCCAGCTCAGCCTCTAACTGGCTCTTTGGGAGGAGCACACCATATTCAATAGCTGTGTCCATGAACTAAGATACCTTACCAACACAAATAGTATGTGTCAGCTTAACTCAGTGGATCAGTCCAGACCTTCTGTCTGCAGGCCCAGCTACCCAACCTTCGGCCATGTCAGTGTGGACTGACCCTCAGCTATACTTGTGCTTGAGCCACTGAAAGAGCAGGGACAGAGATACTGTTGCTTTTCTTTAGAAACAATCTCTGGCAGGGACTCTTGACACCTTGACTGATTTACGACAGGACAGCTGACAGTCTTTAGGCACACAGAATGTCTCCATTGGCAGAGAAGCACATTTGAGGGTAAAACATCTCTAAAATGAAGATATTCTACATATTAAGATATTATGTTAATTTCCAATAAATAATTGTAAATATTAATGAAGAAATGTTGGCAAAACTTCGACAATATCATTAAAAATATTATTTTATAACCCGTGCCTGCGGTCGACCGCGGTTAACTGCAAGCGCCCGCTGACTTCTGATCTTTTCCATGTCCATCATTTTGAATTTGCATTATAACAGGTCATCATAATGGTCCATGGCCAAGGCCTTCAATGAGGGATTCTAACGAGTACCATTCTCCTTCTCTGGATCCCGTGACCACCACGACTCTCACGCCAATACCCACTTTAATATTCCATCCACAATTACAGTACAACACACATCCACACTCACTCACATCTACATTCACGTACTCAACTCTACACTAGCAGCAATCAACAGCAGTCACTGGGCAGTGGTGAGTGGTTAGGGCGTCTGACTTGTAGCCCAAAGGTTGCTGGCTCGACTCCCGACCCGCTAGGTTGAAGGGGGGAATATTTAACCAGGGCTCTCCCCCATCCTCCTCCATGACTGAGGTAGCCTGAGCATGGTACCATCCCACCGCACTGCTCCCTCGGGGCACCATTGAGGGCTGCCCGTTGCACAGGTGAGTCATAAATGCAAATTCGTTGTGTGCAGTGTTCACTTGTGTGCTGTGTCACAATGACAATGGGAGTTGGAGTTTCCCAATGGGCTTTCACTTTTCACTTTCTCATTAATTTTTCTTTCCTTTCACATCCAACCTCACACTACATATTTGCATTGCCCTTCTTCAGATTCATGTCTCCTGCTGTGCTCCGCATGGCATGGCATCCACAGCCTTAACAGGGTTACCTGAGGGGACATACAGACTGGCATGACGGGCATGAGACAGCCAGGAGCAGACAGGTGTGAAATCAAACGACAGGCATGACGTGTACTGTAGGCATATTATAGCTCCTTTTCTCAATCTAAATAGCTGTGTTGGGCAAATAGGAGGAGTGCACTGACAGGCCCGTCACACAACCAGATAATATGGCCCATGCATAATATGGCCCGTGCATAATATGGTCCGTCTGACTGACAGACAACCAGATGCGCATGACCCGTCTGACTGACAGCGCTACGTATAGGGGATGGTGGTGCTGGGTCGCAAGGCCACTGACAACTTTGGCTGGGCACCAGAGATGGATTATGATTCCATAGACCCCTGGGCAGGACCAAAGCCCAAGACCACCCGCCCCAACATTTGAAAATTCAGTTCTTAAAAGTGCAATTTTAACGTAATAAGAGAATGGAAATAACAAGGCTTGGACTTCAGGGCCCCCATCCTTGACTCTTGGGCCTCTGGGCATTGGCCTGGTAGGCTCGTGCAGAAATCTGTTACTGCTGGACACAGAACAAAGCCCTCTGAAAGGGCCCCCCACTTAACCCATTGATGCTGGATGTTGCGTTGCGCTGGCGCCTGGAGCTGCATGACGCAACATTCTGCTCTCTCTGGCACTGCTCTCTACGGAGGCCCAGAGGTGACACGGAGGGATTTTTTTTGGGGTGGGAAATGTGTGCACTGGAGACTAACACCTTTGCGAGATAACGCAAATATTTTGCGAGATAACGCAAATCTTTTGCGAGATATCGCAAACCATTTGCGAGATAACGCAAATATTTTGCGTGATAACGCAAATATTTTTGCGAGATAACGCAAATTAAAACTTACATCTGCGGGTTCACCACTTTGATTTGCAGCACACTTTTTGGTCACCGGGGGGCAGTCTGAACCAACACGTGTAAGGCTTTGAAACGCCACAGTTGTAGGGGTAGGCTATTCAATTCAACCACCACTGTTGTTGGAGCGAGAGGGAAGCTGACAGTCAAAAACATGAGACTACTACCGCTGGAAGGACGTGCAAGGATACCGTTATTATATCCATTGTTTTATGTTAAATAAACAACAGATTTTGAGAGACGCCGTAGCACCTTGCTTTGCGAACGGACAGAAGGGGAAATATAGGATTTGTTGGACGACAGGTGTCTGCAATGCAGAAGCTTTGTATGACAGACTTAAGGAAGGCAGACGGGACAACTGCTTAGGCTACTCTACGGTCATTTTCAAAGATGATGAGAAGTTTATGAAAATCATTTTGTCATATCAAGACCCACATGTGAATTATGTAGGCCTAATTTTAACATAGGCCTCGACGTTGAGGCATCACGCTGTATTCTTTCTTTCTTTTTCTTGAAACTTTCAACGCAATGTGTTGTTTGTTGCGATTCTCCCCTTTTAATTTATAATTGGCTAAATCAAGTAGGCTATCACTGCTTAGCCATGCAGAGAGCTTAGACTTGTAACAACTCCGACATTTGGAACTATCCAAAGTGGGCATTGGTTAATAGATTTCTCGGTCAGACTTGGATTAATGTTTCTTAACGCATGACATGATGGCAGATCACGGAACTTCACGAATAGAAAGCGACATATGTCCTTCCTGTGGTACAAAATTCCTCCTGTTATACATGACATCGGGTCTTAGGTAAATGGAGGAAATCAAATAGTTATTTGCTTTTAATTGTGAACCAGTTTTACAGTGATGGCTTTTAGCGATCACAAATTACTTTTGGATGTAACTCGTACCTCCACGCCCCATGGTGCCATATGGTTTCCGACCCTGTAGCACTGAGAGATATCGCAGAAATCTAACGCAGAGCTCACAGAGATGACTAACAACTTTCAGAAATTCACGGAGAAGTGTCAAGTTTGGCAGAAGGGCGATAGCGCACTGGCATTGATGATCTGGCTTTGTTGTAAGCAGTCCAAAATCATAGCGTAACGGGCATATAGGGCCGTAGCCTAAACACAGAGTTTTTCCGAGGTGTGGCGGAACACAACACAACACACACACACACACACACACACACACACACACACACACACACACACACACACACACACACACACACACGCGCGCACGCACACACACACACACACACACACACACACACACACACACACACACACACACACACACACACACACACCAATTTTGAAAGAATTGAAATACTTTTCTTTGAAAGAAAGAATACAGCGTGCTGCCTCAGCTGACAATGTTAAAATTAGCCTACATAATTCACATGTGGGTCTTGATATGACAAAATGATCGTCATATGCTTCATAATCTTTGAAAATAACCGTTCAGTAACAGTTAAGCCGTTACGCTTTTAAAAGTTTGGCACAATCTGCTCGGAGTCGGAGGGAACCGTCAGATTGTTTGTGTGCTTGTGGCAACTATGCCTTTGGTTTGTGTGTGTGGTGCCGCTGGGGAGTCGAGCCCATGTAAAGCCTCGCTTCACGAGAGAGGGACAATTTCGTGGAGTTTGGTCTATGGCGGGGGTGCGACTGTAAGCGCACTTTTACGCGCAGCAAACTAGATCTATTTAGGGGTAACCCGCACGCTGAGCGGCCCAAGTGGTGTGAGGTGAACCAAAAATAAACAAAAGAAAGATACAAATAAACAAAACAACAAACAGATAACTCTCACTTTCTCCTACATCACACAAAATAAGAACTGAAAGCAAAGGGGGAAACGTCACACACTCGCGCACGCACACACACACACAGTCACTCTCCAATATAAACAGCAGCCCGCAGACAGACCAACAGGTGGATCCACAGGTACCACGGACAGCGACCGACTGTCTCGAAGTCGCCGGGCAAAGGACGCAGCGCAAAAAGCCTGGTTCCTATAACGCCAAGTACGAAGTTGGCCTAGTGAACCAATGTGGCCGCGCTTACAGTCGCACCCCCGCCATAGACCAAACTCCACGAAATTGTCCCTCTCTCGTGAAGCGAGGCTCTACACGGGCTCGACTCCCCAGCGGCACCACACACACAAACCAAAGACATAGTTGCCACAAGCACTAAACAATCTGACGGTTCCCTCCGACTCCGAGCAGATTGTGCCAACCTTTTAAAAGCGTGCCGAGTTTTGCCAATTGGTGCCTACTGATCACATGGCGCACTAACGCACGACAGACTTAATGATGCGGCTTAAAGGTACACATCCCATTATGTTCACCTACACTACAAGACACTAGTGTGCCGTCAGAAATCATATGGTGTGCCATGGGAAATTAAATGGCTGACCTTTATAGGCCTAGGCAATATGGTTGTATTTTCAGTTAACATTTTCATTGGTGGTGTGCCTTGGCATTTTCCCTCGATGAACGGCGCTGAACTGAACGGTTATTTTCAAAGATTATGAAGCATATGACGATCATTTTGTCATATCAAGACCCACATGTGAATTACGTAGGCTAATTTTAACATTGGCAGCTGAGGCAGCACGCTGTATTCTTTCTTTCAAAATTGGTGTGTGTGTGTGTGTGTGTGTGTGTGTGTGTGTGTGTGTGTGTGTGTGTGTGTGTGTGTGTGTGTGTGTGTGTGTGTGTGTGTGTGTTGTGTCCCGCCACACCTCGGAAAAACTGTCCTGTCAGTGTTTTAGTTTGCGCAAGGTTGCGTTAGGCTACGGCCCTTTACGCCCGTTACGCTATGATTTTGGACTGCTTACAACAAAGCCAGATCATCAATGCCAGTGCGCTATCGCCCTTCTGCCAAACTTGACACTTCTCCGTGAATTTTTGAAAGTTGTTAGTCATCTCTGTGAGCTCTACGTTAGATTTCAGCGATATCTCAGTGCTACAGGGTCGGAAACCATGGCACCATGGGGCACGTGGCGGTACGAGTTACATCCAAAAGTAGGCTAATTTGTGTTCGCTAAAACCCATCACTGTAAAACTGGTTCACAGTTAAAAGCAAATAACTATTTGATTTCCTCCATTTACCCAAGACCCAATGTCATGTATAACAGGAGGAATTTTCTACCACAGGAAGGACATATGTCGCTTTCTATTCGTGAAGTTCCGTGATCTGCCATCATGTCATGCGTTAAGAAACATTAATCCAAGTCTGACCGAGAAAACTATTAACCAATGCCCACTTTGGATGGTTCCAAATGTCGGAGTTGTTACAAGTCTAAGCTCTCTGCATGGCTAAGCAGTGATAGCCTACTTGATTTAGCCAATTATAAATTAAAAGGGGAGAACCGCAACAAAAACACATTGCGTTGAAAGTTTCAAGAAAAAGAAAGAAAGAATACAGCGTGCTGCCTCAACGTCGAGGCCTATGTTAAAATTAGGCCTACATAGTTCACATGTGGGTCTTGATATGACAAAATGATTTTCATAAACTTCTCATCATC
>NC_085875.1:30335453-30342953 GCF_034702125.1 Engraulis encrasicolus
ATTAACCAGTAGTCTCAACTGGAGAGAGTTTGGATGGAAGATGAGAATGAGGTACTTCAGGACCCCACAAACAACATCAAAATGGAGCAATACCTCAAGGCCATGCTGGAGGGGATGTGGTATGGTTGGGGACCACACACATATTTTTTGGGATTGCCCGATTATCTCTGGTTACTGGCAAAATGTACAAAAATAAATTAAGAAATGCCTATTAATAGACTTGCCTCTAGAACCATCACATTTTGTCCTAGGGGTACTACCAGATGATCTTGATGAAAATGATGATACTGATCTATTACGAACACTTCTCCTGATTGCAAATAAAGTTATTACGACCTTATGGTTACAGCCACAACCTCCAACGGTTGCGCAATGGAGGGACAAAATCCAAGATCTTTATGACATGGAAAATCTGACAGCGTTTTTACACCTGAGGATGGAGAACTTTGTTTGGAGATGGACTAAAGTTGTTTTGCATTTTCATTTGATGTTTTTTTTTTCTGTTCTTGATGTTGTGTGCGGTTGTTTGTGTTGTGTGCTTTCTTGCTTGTTTTGTCAGTTTGTGAATGAAAATAAAAAAGAAGTTCCAAAAAATGCCCCACGATGAGATACGATTCGATTCAATCATCAGATTATATCGCAATATATCGATACATTTCGATTATTATTTTCACCCCTACATACAAACAGGGCTTGAAATGAAATCCCGCAAACCAGCCAAATTCTGGTTAACCACTTTAAGCCACGTTGACCCATTAGTAAGTGTGTGTTTAGCTAGTAAGATTAACATTTCCGAGCCATTTTGGCTGGTGACGAAAAAAAGTGAATTTATAGCCCTGCATACGAGAAATACTGTATATGTGTATAAAAGACATGATGCTGCAATCTGTGCGCACTCTGAAAGTTAAAGCTTTGGTGCTTTGGGCATTGAAGTTCAACTCGGTACAACAGCTTTCATAACGCATGTACCGTATGCTGAAATGAGCCTGGCACCAAGCACCTGACCCAGGGAACCTCTCCCTCAGTCTCTGGCGGTCTCACAGAGGAGAAGAAAGGCGGCGGCGAGCCCAGCGGACCCACTGAGGTTCTGACATCTCTTTAACACCACCTGGAGAAGGGGAAGAGAGGAGAAGAGGAGAGGAGTCCAGGGAGGAGAGCAGGGGCAACGGGAGCCAAAGCGTGCCGTTGCACTCGTTTAAGTATGAGGATGAGGAGAAAATTCATTCATTATATTCTTTTTTTTTCTCTCTCCCTCTCTATCTCTCTCTCTCTCTCTCTCTCTCTCTCTCTCTCTCTCTCTCTCTCTCTCTCTCCCCCTCCCGTCTCCAATGAGGGGCTTTTCTTTATTGTTTCCGCTGACTCAGGGATTCTCAGCCTTTCTTCTCTTCCTCCAAGGATCTGAAAGGGTGAGTGCATCCGTGTGTATTTGTGTGTGTGTGTGTGTGTGTGTGTGTGTGTGTGTGTGTGTGTGTGTGTGTGTGTGTGTGTGTGTGTGTGTGTGTGTGTGTGTGTGTGTGTGTGTGTGTGTGTGTGTGTGTGTGTGTGTGTGTGTGTCTGTTTTCTGTGCTGGGTCGGGGGCAGAGGATCTATCCGCGGGGGTGATTCTTCATTGATCAAAGCTGTGGGCCGATTAGAAGAGAGAGAGAGAGACGTGAACTCCACCTCTCCTCATCGCACTCTCTATCTATCCATCTGTCACTTTGCTGCCAACTCTTTTAACATGTGCCCGTGTAGTACACACACTCACACACACATGTCCACACATGCTTGAAAACACGCATGAATGAGTCTGCACGTACACACACACACACAAATGCGTATGCACGTCCGTGCACACACACATTTGCACGTACACACACACACACACACACACACACACACACACACACACACACTTGCACGTACACACACACACACACACACACACACACACACACACACACACACACACACACACACACACACACACACACACACACACACACACACACACACACACACACACACTTGATCACACAGCTGGCGGGGGCAACTTCATTACATGCCCTGCCAGTGTTGGATAAGGATCAGTTTGACAACCCAAGGGGATGGCGTGTGTGTGTGTGTGTGTGTGTGTGTGTGTGTGTGTGTGTGTGTGTGTGTGTGTGTGTGTGTGTGTGTGTGTGTGTGTGTGTGTGTGTGTGTGTGTGTGTGTGTGTGTGTGTGTGCGTGCATGCGTGTGTGTGAGTGTGTGAATGTGTGTGTGCGTGTGTGCGTGCGTGTGTGTGTCAGTGCATGTGTGAGTGAAAGGCGAAGGGGGTACTTCAGGGCCTGAGGTGTGTGTGTGCTTGCAAAACAGTGTGGAGGAATGAATAAGACAGGGAGGCTGGGATATACTGAAAACATGGCTCATGAGCCAGGGCTGGACTGGCCCTCTGGCATAGAGAGCATTTCCCGGTGGGCCCTGCACCCTCGTGGACCCCTATTTTCAGAAATGTAAGATTTTTTTTTTTCACAAATTTCTGAAAATAGGGGCCCACACCGGTGCTGGGCCCACCAGTGATTCAGCTCTCCGCCGCTATTTATGAGGGGCCCCTTTATGTAAAAAAAAGTGCCCCGTGCCCAATTCCTCCCCCAGTCCAGTAGCACCTGCTGGTATATGGCTGCATGCACTGCTTGAACCACTTGGCAATGCGTTGAGAAACTACAGCTGAAATCAATCTTTTGTAAAGTTACTGTAATTCTATTTATCTTTTCTAAGTATACAGTAGTTACTAAGATTTTAACTCTGACACACTACTTTAAAATGTCCAGTGCGTAATTTTCAGCCATATATTTTTAGCATTCATGCTGCCCATTCACCAATGTCATCTTTTTCATAAATATTGGCTACCACCATCAATTTCTACATATAAATATGTCTTGAGTTCATTACATCGTCAATCATGACCTGTATGTCACTGTATGTACTGAGCACTCATAATAATCAGCTGACTTACAGCTGATTGGATTAACCCATTTTGTCCAAAGCCCTTTTTGTTAAAGTGTGCCCTTTGCCTATTAAATCATAAATATCTCAGCCTCCGAAGCACACACTAACATGAAATAAGCTGCATTTAAAAGCTAGGACTCTCATTTTGCCTTAGAATGTGTTCATCCAGCTCTAACTTACCCACATGTTTAATAAAACAGCTCAAATCAAAAGAACCTGAATGCAGCGCATGTGTGTCTCCAGGACACAATGGGTTAAGCTGTGTCAGGGGTTTTACTTTCTGAACGCAGAAGTGATACTTCAGGTAGTACATCAAGGGTGCATTCCAATATGCTGACTTCTGTCCTTCCTTGCTCACTTGCCTGCTTATGACCTCATGATGATGTCACAGATGACAGAACATTATTTCAATATCTTGCAAAAGCAGAATTCTAATGTGATTTCCTCATTTGCAATTGGGATGGTGAATGAAGAACAGCCCCCCTAAAGTTGTTGTGGCTAGGATGACAGCAGGGAAACTTCATTGTTTTCTCCACGGAGGCGGGGCCGTCAAGCACAAGTGGAGGACGGAAGTCTGCATATTGGAATGCATACCAAAAGTTATGACGTAACCTACCAAGCTGTGTGCATCCTGTTTGTGTGTGAGTGATACATTGCTGAGCGCCTCCAGTACAGCTCAAGTTCAGTCAAGTGCAGCTCTCTTCAGTTCCATCAGTCACATCACGTGTGTGTGTGTATGTGTGCGTGTGTGTGTGTGTGTGTGTGTGTGTGTGTGTGTGTGTGTGTGTGTGTGTGTGTGTGTGTGTGTGTGTGTACGTGTGTGTGTGTGTGTGCGCGCGTGCGTATGTGTGTGTGTGCGCGTGAAACAATCAGATACACAAGGTGAAGTGTGTACTCGTGTGTCTTGTCTTTCTTTGTGTGTGTGTGTGTGTGTGTGTGTGTGTGTGTGTGTGTGTGTGTGTGTGTGTGTGTGTGTGTGTGTGTGTGTGTGTGTGTGTGTGTGTCTGTGTCTGTGTCTGTGTGTCTGTGTGTGTGTGCCCCCAGGAAGCTGCCATGCTCAGGGGACCATGCCATTCCAGCTGTCTATCAGCGTCACATCTGATTGTAGGGGGGGATACACAAGAACAATTCACACATCAATCTGACCCCCTCATCTATCTCTCCTCCCCCATCTCTCTCTATCATTTCATCAACACCATCAATCCATCCCATCTCTCGACACCCTGTAACCCTGCAACGCATTTCTGCACTCTTTTTCTCTGTTCATCCTTTCCACTCTCTCTGTTCATCCTTTCCCCTCTCTCCCTCTCTCTCTCTCCATCACCACCATCACTCCATCCAACCCCATTTCAACCCACCCTACCCTCCAAACCATTTCTGTACTCCTTTCTCTGTTCCCCCCTCTCTCTCTCTCTCTCTCTCTCTCTCTCACCACCATCACTCCATCCAACCCCATCCCACCCCACCCCATTCTCTGTCCATACTGCCTCCTCTATCATTTCGTCACCCCTATCACTTCATCCCACCGTACCACACCACACTCCATTCCATCCTCCAACCCACTTCTGTGCTGTGGCTTTGCCAAACAGCTATCCTTACGGAAATCGACCATGGTAAAGCATGGTTTAAGGAAAAAGAGAATGATGATGTGTGATAGATAAGTGCGTCTGTGGGGTAATAAAGTGAAAGAAGAATTAAGAATTAGCCCTGAAGAAGGTCGCACGCGACCAAAACGCGTCGGCTATCTATGGTGTCCATGTACAAACCCCAACTCCGATGAAGTTGGGACGTTTGGTAAACAGTGAATAAAATCAAAATGCTATCATTTTCAAAACATTCAATCTATTCATTAGATGGAGAATAGTGAAAAGACAACATATTAAGTGTTAAAACTGAGAAAAAATATTGTTTTGGGGGACATATGTACTCATTTCTAATTTGATAAATCCAACACGTCTCAAAAGAGTTGGGACGGGGACAATAAATGGCAGCAAATGTCGAGGAAGACTAAAAACAAAACAAAAGACAACACTTAACAGTTAAATACATTAACCGATGAGATGATTTTATATAAAAAACAGTGTTAATTCCTATCTTGGACATGATTTCACCAGCTTAAATGGTGGGTGTATTCCTTGTCATGTTTTGCAATGTTTTCCTTTCTGTAGTGCTTACAGTGTGACAGGTCTTGACCAAAAACCCAGCATTTTATCGCCTGCTGGTCCTTATGATGGAGCCAAACTGTTAAAACATAGTAGAGAATGCAATTTGACCTTACTATGTGGCAGTAATCGAAGATCTCCCTTCAAAATATAATGCATGAGTGGCTTTTCATGCTGTTTAAAACCCATTTATACCATTCAGCACTGTATTTAACTCTACAGATGAGTGAGAACATCTTAACCAATGCACTACTGCACCCGCATGCCATCATGGAGGCTGACTTTTGAAGCTAGCACTAACACAAGTTGGATGGTCCATTTTTACTGTAGCACAGGATGTGCAATGCTCTATTATTGTCAAAAAGAATGGACTTCTACAACTTCTGCTGACTTCTGTAAGCAAAGGACAGTTTCCCATGTCTTCTGGGTCTATTTCAAATGAGCTCAGGTGCTTAGGAGAATGTTACACCCCTGTATCATTTTCATGCATTAAGCATTCTTAATACGGTCAATTTTCAATAGCTCTAATTCCTGGAGTGCTAGAGTGAGACTACAGCCAATATATATTTCATGATTTCATGAACCTATACAATGATTTTATTAACAAAAATATGTCTTATATACACTCAATCGTGGTAAATCAAAGGGAATTCAAAAATGTATGTTATAACTATGGTAATTATTCCCTTTGCATCTTTAATTCTGAGTGACTCAGCCTCTCTGTGATGATCTTATACCTGGACACCTATATTGTCCATCAGTACAATTCATTTTGAAATGTTCTTCTTTGTTGTTGTATCTTATTTGGATGTTTACTAAATTTCACTGATCCCCGTCCCAACTCTTTTGAGACGTGTTGGATTTATCAAATTAGAAATGAGTACATATGTCCCCCAAAACAATATTTTTTCTCGGTTTTAACACTTAATATGTTGTCTTTTCACTATTCTCCATCTAATGAATAGATTGAATGTTTTGAAAATGATAGCATTTTGATTTTATTCACTGTTTACCAAACGTCCCAACTTCATCGGAGTTGGGGTTTGTATTAATAAAGGACTTTTAATATGGACTTCAGACTGCCTCGGACCCTCTCTCTCTCTCTACATGGTAAATCATGGTTTTCATGTTTTTGAGGATGGTTCGGCACAATTTTTTTTTTTATACTACGGTTCAATCATAGTTTGACTATGTTTTGAATATAGCCTTGCAAAAATTAACCATACTCTTACTCTGAAAACTAACTGTGATTTTACCACGGTTTATAGTGTGGTGAATTTTCGTGATGTTAAAAGACAAAAAACTGTATAAAACCGATATAAAGAAAGTAGTTGTTATAGGCCAAAGAAAACCAATGTAAATCTTATATACACACAAGGAAGAAAATATAATCTAGTCACACAACCAACAGTGCAAGTCTGCATAGGGCCAAATGGCACTCTAGGCCCATGTGATGTGCATGTATAAAGCACATATAGAAAAAAGGACAAAAAACTTGTTGTATAAGTAAGAACAGAACAGGCCAACTTTGTGCTAATAATTTGTAAGAATAATTATAACTGTTCTTCTTTCTGTGTTTCTGGTTAAACTCTGTCCCTGTGTGAGCTCTTGCTGTGAATTATGTGACATCTGTACCAGGACGAGATATCTCTCCATAGTGTGTCCCAGACAACAGTTACCACTTAGCTGAACTATGACCTTGAATGTTTATTCTTCTTTGGTGCGCTTCCCATTAAAGACAGCGTCTGTGGAAGGAGAGACAGAGAGACCAAGGATGCCAAGCTAGAAACACGTTTTCCAGGCTTCTCAATCTCTCTCCTTTCGTGAAAGCCAATTGTAAACCTGATCTAATTGTAGTGGTCTCGTTATTTATTAAGGAGTTTTTATAACATACAGTAATTTGAAGATGAAACAACGAACAGACACATACGATTATGAGAACACAGGTGGAAACTTTAGTGGGTAGTAGATTTCCCTTTAGCAACAGTCGAGACTACACGTCATGTAGGTAACTGTCTATCAGACATTCAGACATACGAATTGTACATGTTTCCAAAGTAAGCTTCTGGTTTTAGGCAATGATTCTGGGAAACGAGACTAGATGTTCTAGGGTAAAGGCTTTTGCACCTAGCAAAGATAGACAAGATGAAAGCGCAATGCTGTTGTTTCCGGTAAATGGAGAACTAGTGTGGGTGTAAGGGTGTGACAAACCACAATGCAAAGGCAGTTTGTTTTAGACGGGTGAACAAGAGGTCACGGACAAGAAGTTTGAATAAGAGGTCACATACACTTTACTTTTATTTTGTTTTATTTGATACACAACACAATATCAATGACTAAAATGCACACAGTGTTGCCCTATTTTAA
>NC_085875.1:30347953-30350453 GCF_034702125.1 Engraulis encrasicolus
GTGTGTGTATGTGTGAAAAATTGGTACAATGAAAAAGATTGGACATCTGAAGCAGAAAAGGGAGATGAGCATGGGCAAAAAGGGCTTAAAAGGATGACAAACTCGTCCGAGGGTCACCGCGGTGCATCACGATGTAGTGAATAATTAGTAGGCCAGGATGATGATCAGCACGCAGGCCTGTCGCGTTGAGAGATGATCTGCTAATACGGAGCTGTGAAAGTAGATAGAGTAGAGTAAAGAAGAGTACTTTTATTAATCCCGAGGGAAATTAAGGTGTCTGACAGCTTACATAGATACACAGATACATAGATACAACACATACACAAAGACCTAATAAACATGATTGCACATTGCAGTAAACCTACAGCAAAAATCGCGCTGTAGTGAATAATTAGTAGGCCAGGGTGATGATCAGCATCGGCCGGTCGTGAGGAGACGTGATCTGCTAATTCGGAGCTGTGTAAAGTAAGCATACAGTACTGCAGATCTAGTCAGACTCACACAGCTGGCGGTGTGCAAGTTGATGAGCTGAGTTGCTGCCCTTTAGAGTGTGTCCTCGCACTGTGTTCTCTGTCAAGTTGATTACTACATACACCTGCACAAAGTGGCATTTATTAACAACTGACAAGAAAAGGGTGAATTCATATATTTCTACACCACAGCTCCGTGCCCCACCGAGGACCCCTCCGTGACCCACTTCTGGGTCCCGACCCACCAGTTAAGAAACGATGGTTTACAGTTTGTCATCGTTTGTCGTGTTCTCTGTCAAGTTGATTACTACTCCTGCATAAAGTGGCCTTTTGGGGTGTATGCGTTGCTACATAACAGCAAATGTGCGCTAACCATTCAATACCATGTGATCAACTGAGCAAAGCTAAAAGTAGGCCTAAATCATTATATCCATCACAGACAGATATTTTTTTATAAGTTAGTGGTTACCCACAAATCCCTGTCTTTTTTTTTTTTAAACTTCGTACTGTACGTTGCCATGAGTGTCCCCATTCACCCCCATGGCGACCAGACCCCGATGAATAAAAAACAAATCACACACCCTAGCATCAGCACTGCACAGAAGCAAGAGAGAGAGGCATACTCTGAGCTGCCCGCCGTTTAATTAAAGGCGGCGCAGGTTGCCGGAGAAACAGCTGTTGGCGGGGTCCTCGGATCGAGCTCCACGGGCCCTCTCTTAGGAGGCCTTATCAGAGCCTGCACACAAAAGACCATAGGGGAGAGGCCAATGAAACAGGCCCACAAGGGAGCCGCCACAATGGGGAATGGAACACACCCACCTCTCGGCAAAATAAAGCACTGGCACTATGCTAATTCTGTTAGTTAGACTTGGTAGAAAAAGTCCACAGCACGCCTTGCACATGAAGGAGAGGAGAGAAGGGGGGATCTGAGAGGAGAAAAGTGAGAGAATAATGAGAGTGACAGTGAAGAGAAGAAAGGAAAAGGAAAAAGACAAGATTGTGCATACAAATGTAAGAAGAAGAGAATTGTGATTAACCAGGAGCAAGTAAGTGTAACAGGAATAAGATTGGATTAAAATCAACAAGCTAGAACAAGAGATTTGCACAGAGAGAGAGAGAGAGAGATAAAGAGAGAGAGAGAGAGAGAGAGAGAGAGAGAGAGAGAGAGAGAGAGAGAGAGATTGTGAGAGAAGGATATGCACCCATGCTATTTGTTAGGTTTCATGACAAAGAAAACACAGAGTTATCCAAGAGGAAAAAAAATAATAAAGCAACTGAAACACACCCTCTACAGAGACTTCAGAATAGCATAAAGGAGAAGACAGTGGTGCGGAAGTAGAGCACGAGAGCAAGAGGAAGAACTGAAGACAAAGACAAAGAAGGCTTGTGTGTTGTTGGGAGGGGAGGGAGGTGAATTAACACTTGAAAATTAATCACACTCTACTTAAGGAGACAGACTGTAAATTACACACTGAACTTTTCTGCCCTGTGATCAAGCATTGTGCCGCTGTTTGGAGCGAGGTAATGGCTAAATGTGAGTCACGACGTCGTAATCAAAGAGTTGCTGGTTCAACTCTACCTCCTCCCAGCTAGTTGAGAAGATAATTTATAGACTGAAGTTCCCTTCAAAGGTGCACTGTGTAGGATGGTGGCCAGAGTAGGTATTGCAACCATACTGCTCATTGAAACTGTGCGGCCAATTGCCAAATTTGATATTTTCATCAATATTTACTGAATAATAAAGTAATATTTATGACCAAACTACAGTACGTTTTGCAGCTAAAATGTCTGGATATTCAAAATAGCGACCATCGAGAAAATCCACCTTTTCATGCATGAAAAGTGCAATTTTTCCAGTCATAATGAATAGGCTACCTAAAGTCCATTCTTTTCCCAGTGCTGGTGGGCACTTTGCATGGCAATTTCACTTTTGATTAGTGACAGAGCGAATGGGAGACACTAGGCTTTGCATATCTCTAAAAAACAATCTACAAATGAAATTCAGGAAATAAATATTACCCAGGATAGCT
>NC_085875.1:30355453-30365453 GCF_034702125.1 Engraulis encrasicolus
ATGGCATAGGGGATTCAGATGAATAGTGTGACTTTTTTCATGTTAATTGATGTGTTCATTTCCAATATATTTGCATTAGATTGGTGGAATAGCTGTGACTCGGACAGAATTGTTATTTTGTATATTTACCACACTAAAATCATATAAATATTGAAAAACACCAAGTCAACATATTTAAACATTGATTTTATGCACTGAAAAACTAATTTAGTTGACATTTGGTCTTTATCCTGCTATAAATCTCTTTGGGTTGGTTTGGACCTCAACACCACAAATGCCACTATTGATGATATTTTTCAATATTAGAGAAAAACCAATAAAATAAATTTGGGGGTTGTTGTACTCTCATATCAGCTGTAATACATGGACAACATAATCACTAATTGTATCACTTTAGGAGGTATTACTAGTGAATTTATGCAGATTTTGATAGGTTTGGTAATCAAAAACGATTTGCATAATGTAAGACAAAAGACCAGTAAAGTAAAAAAGATGAATACATAAAGTAATATTTCCATGGATATGAATACATACCAAGTTAGCCATTAGATGAAAAACAATATTTGATGATAACTAGTGTTTTTGGGTATTTTATGGCTGAGTTTTGTTAACACGGGTCAAAAATGACCCGAACACCACAGGTGTATGCAGCTTACGAACACAACACAAGGGTTAAACTGTATTGTACCATGTAGACATCCTTTTTCTGTGGAAAAGGTTGACAGATACAAGCAAGGTTGTTCAAGTGTCTGTCTGAGACCATAAAAATGCCTCTCAGGCCTGAGCTGAGCAGACACCCCCTCAGGGTTCCTTGGACACGCCACAGCAGAGAGAGAGAGACAAGGCTGTGCTCTGTAAGTGTTTGACATATGGATTTTGAGAGAGATAAGGTGAAATGGATTTAACCCTTTAGCACAGAGTGTTCTGGTCCCAAACACCATTCAGTAATTCATCTCTAAATGTATGTGTTTTTCCTTGAGTTATTTACCAGTGTCATTTATAGTGTGTTAACGCCATCTACTGGCCAGTTTATATACAACAGGTTCAATGAAAGCTCTCTTCTCTAGTTCTCATTGCGCGCACGCACTTCTCGTTTGGAACGAGAGTTCCGTTGTAAACAAACTTCAGTTAAAGCAGCGAGCTGTTGTTGGCTCTGTCAATTCAATTCAAACTTTAATGTTTCACCTAAAATCTTTTTATTTTCCCCACGGGGGCAATGTCGGTGAGTTCCGCTAGATTTATGAATAGATGTGTTTTATGTTCAATATTTTTGGAAGATTATTACATGTAACAAGATGAATGATACCGTTACTAGCTTGTCTGAATACTAGTTAGCTTCCCGAGACGTTCATTATTTCTATAGATAGAATATGATATGTGTTAAATACGTTTGTATTAGATATGGATGTATGTGTTGGATTTGTAATAGGAGAGACAACAAGAACTAAAATGTATTCTTTTCTTTGTTATGATCAGTTTTACAGCATAAAATATTACCCGGTGAAGAGTAATAAAGGAGAGGAGAAATAGAAGATTGGGATGTTTTCTTTATTGTTTCCTTTCCTGGCTGTTTACGCACTGGATAGCTGAACAAGCAAACGTTTAGCGAGGCCAGTACAGTAAAACGACAGACCCTCGCCTGTCAAGAAGAAGACAGACCCACTGTTAGCATGGAAAACCCGCTTCGCCTGTCAAGACGACACCATTAGAGCTAACTCCCGCTCACCAAGCCATCACGCGACCTTCTCCATGGAGTATCCAGTCGAAGACGCCATCAAAGAAAGTGGATGTAACCAAGAAGCGTCATTTTGTTTCCTTTCCGGTATCCACTTTATGTCGGGTGAACGCCCCTTTAGGAGACCTTCGGTTAGGAGACCTTCGGAGTCCTGAGGTTGAGAATCAATGAAGTCCCCTTAGCGCTGTAGATGGCGGTAGCACACGTCTTGCGCAAACACCTCAAAAAGAGAAGAAGAAGTAGGGGACAACGCCCCCTTAGGAGACCCAACTTGAGCACACGCTTTTGCATTGAGTGGGCGTGGTTTGCGATATCTTTGTTTGATTCAGTATTTTTGACGCCATCAACTCCCGCTCACCAAGCCGTCACGCGACCTGCACAGACATGCCCTCTGCTCCATAAGCCATGGATTCTCCCAATGAAACCGATTCAGACGCCGGTGACTGGGAGGTGAGATCAGCGCTATCAGCATCAGACTCCTTCTGTTGGTCTCAATATGGATCGACATGTAGCTCTCGGAAGAGTACAGCGCGAGCAATTGCCAAAGCCAAAGCCCGCGCAGCAAGAACCAAAGCAGCCTTCGCCGAAAGGGAAATGGCACTCAAACTTCAAAAGGCTGAATTGAAACTACTAGCTGCCAAAGTAGAAGCAGAATTGGAGGTATTGCGATGTAGGAAAGAAATGGAGGTTGCAATAGATGAAGTAGCAGTTCTTCAAGCAGAGCTAGAAGATGATGACAGCCTCTGGGAACCGGGGTCAGAACTCAACCAAAGGTACTTCACTGCACGCGATCAGTCACCACAGGGAGAGGCAAAGCAAGAAACCTACGCCACTGCGCCTAACCTGCACAGCCACCAGCTTCCAGCCTGCGTCCCGACACCAGTCATACGACATTCAGCACAACATCCATCGTCATCACCTGCACAGTATCCAGCAACACGGTCCAGCGCCCTGCATCCAGCGACACCGTCTGCACAGCCGCTGACAGACCCGCCAACACACCCACCAACACAGCCCCAGGGACCGACACCAGCTCCAAGACGCCGCTTTCTACCACTACAGCCAACGCTACAGCCCGCAATACAGCCACTACCTCCAGTGACATCCTCGTCCGCCATGCAGCCAGTGACATCCTCGCCGGCCGTGCATCCAGTGACATCGTCCGCTATGCAGCCAGTGACATCCTCGCCGGCCGTGCATCCAGTGACACCGTCCGCCATGCAGCCAGTGACATCCTCGCCGGCCGTGCATCCAGTGACATCGTCCGCTATGCAGCCAGTGACATCCTCGCCGGCCGTGCATCCAGTGACACCGTCCGCCATGCAGCCAGTGACATCCTCGCCGGCCGTGCATCCAGTGACATCGTCCGCCATGCAGCCAGTGACATCCTCGTCCTCCGTGCATCCAGTGACATCGTCCGCCATGCAGCCAGTGACATCCTCGCCGGTCGTGCATCCAGTGACATCGTCCGCCTTGCAGCCAGTGACATCCTCGTCCGCCGTGCATCCAGTGACATCGTCCGCCATGCAGCCAGTGACATCCTCGCCGGTCGTGCATCCAGTGACATCGTCCGCCATGCAGCCAGTGACATCCTCGCCGGCCGTGCATCCAGTGACATCGTCCGCCATGCAGCCAGTGACATCCTCGCCGGCCGTGCATCCAGTGACATCGTCCGCCATGCAGCCAGTGACATCCTTGTCTGCCGTGCATCCAGGGACATCATCGTACGCCGCCATGCATCCAGAGATACCGTCCGCCCTGCATCCAGAGGTATCGTCCGCCACCCTGCATCCAGTGACATCATCGTCTGCCGCCCTGCATCCAGAGACACCGACTGCTCAGCTATCAACACGCCCGCCAACACAACACCTGAGACCGACACCAGTCCCAAGACGACTCCAACGACCACAACAGGCAGCCCTGCAGCCACAACATTCAGCTCCACATCCACTGCAGCCATTACATGCACAACAGCCACAACAGTCAGCTCCACACCTACTACAGCCACAACACATACCTCTACAGGCACAAGAGTCAGTTCAACACCCACACCAGTCAGCACTACAGTCAGAACAGTCACAACACTCAGCTCTACAGCCGCATCTGTCAGTTCTACGCCCACAGCAGTCAGTTCTACACCCACAGCAGTTAGTTCTACAACCACAGCAGTCAGTTCTACACCCACAGCAGTCAGTTCTACACCCACAGCAGTCAGTTCTACAACCACAGCAGTCAGTTCTACACCCACAGCAGTCAGTTCTACAACCACAGCAGTCAGTTCTACACCCACAGCAGTCAGTTCTACAACCACAGCAGTCAGTTCTACACCCACAGCAGTTAGTTCTACAACCACAGCAGTCAGTTCTACACCCACAGCAGTTAGTTCCACAACCACAGCAGCAGTCAGTTCTACACCCACAGCAGTTAGTTCTACAACCACAGCAGTCAGTTCTACACCCACAGCAGTCAGTTCTACAACCACAGCAGTCAGTTCTACACCCACAGCAGTCAGTTCTTCACCCACAGCAGTCAGCACCTCAGCCACAGCACTCAGCCATTACACCCACAACGCTCAGCACTACCTACACAACAGTCACTACACCCAGATATATAGCTACAACAGCCTGCTCTACAGTCATCCACGACGCCCACAAGAACATACCACATGCCACTCTAAGCCATCAACAAAGCATGGCAGGGAGGAGAAGACCATGGGCCACACACGGCTCCATTCCCATCTGCGTCTGTTGTTGTGCTTCCATCACACACATTGCAAAGAACGGTAACGAGGCCATAACATGTGCTGAATGTCAGAGTAACCAGCACATGGAGGCCCTCCACCCAGGTCCACCACCATGGAAAGCACCTTCATCAGAGAACGGCAGGGAGGACAGTGAGAACCAGCAGCCTCCAGAGACACAAGCTGGCGGTCCGGACCTGCCTTCCTGTCGGGTAACACTGTCCATTGACCCTGACAACCCTCTCACACTTACCCCTCCATACCACTTGCCACAAAAGACAGGTGCGCTGTCACTGCCTCCACCAGACTTTGGTCAGACAGAAATCATCTGTTACCGGTGAAAGTCACTTTCTCAGCAAAGACTATGTAGTCCGGACTGTAGACTACAGAGTGATTCGTCAAGGCACTCCTAAAGTGTAACACAGATCAGTAGCTGATCTTGTCTTAACTTTTTCTCCTAAGCAGATTGTTACTTGTGTTTATGTGTTTGGATCTAAGTGTTTGCATTTAAGAAGTAGTAGATGTGGTACCCGTAAGATACCAGGCAGGGAGTGTTCTGGTCCCAAACACCATTCAGTAATTCATCTCTAAATGTATGTGTTTTTTCTTGAGTTATTTACCAGTGTCATTTATAGTGTGTTAACGCCATCTACTGGCCAGTTTATATACAACAGGTTCAATGAAAGCTCTCTTCACTAGTTCTCATTGCGCGCACGCACTTCTCGTTTGGAACGAGAGTTCCGTTGGTAAACAAACTTCAGTTAAAGCAGCGAGCTGTTGTTGGCTCTGTCAATTCACGTCAACTTTAATGTTTCACCTAAAATGTTTTCACTTATGATTTCCCCACGGGGGCAATGTCGGTGAGTTCCTCTAGATTTATGGATATATGTGTTTTATGCTCAATATTTTTGGAAGATTATTACATGTAACAAGATGAATGATACCGTTACTAGCTTGTCGGAATATTAGTTAGCTTCCCGAGACGTTCATTATTTCTATAGATAGAATATGATATGTGTTAAATACGTTTGTATTAAATATGGATGTATATGTTGGATTTGTAATAGGAGAGACAGCAAGAGCTAAAATGTATTCTTTTCTGTTATTCTTTTCTATCAGTTTTACAGCATAAAATATTACCCGGTGACGAGTCGAGTAATAAAGGAGAGGAGAAATAGAAGATTGGGATGTTTTCTTTATTGTTTCCTTTCCTGGCTGTTTACGCACTGGATAGCTGAACATGCACACGTTTAGCGAGGCCAGTACACAGAGCCTATGTTATAACGTTACTGTCACCAAAATGGTAATGGCTATGTCTTAATCTGTTACTTAAGGCTCTCGGTACTGTCATAGTGTTACGTATTAGGCCTAGTCTGGGGTAGCCTTGTCAGATTGGTATTTGTGCTCGTCTACTCTTTATGTGCTCTTATTTGCAGAGTCCAGATTGAATCTTGCCGGCTCCTCCTCCTCCTGCAGCTGAGACCAATCTGACGAGCGTTTAAAAGAGAGCCACTTCACCTGCCACGTGGGGAGGGATTCACGGGGGTTCCTCCACTTGCTCTGCCATGCGTTAAAGCGGGAGCGCATTTTGATTTTGATTTTGTCTTTGGTTTTGTCTTTGTTTTTTATGGATGGCTAGCCTAACTTACTGTATGTTCTTATGTTATATTCTGATTCTGACTTTTGTTAAAACTTTATCACCTGTACATGTACAATAAATTCACTCATGCATCATTTTCCCCGACTCACGGTGGCTTCTTGGGAATTCTTCCAGTTTTCAGGTTATTGTTGCGTTGCTTAAAACCTAGACCAACGTAACAATAGCAATGTTTTTATGATGTAGTTGAGTATTTCCGGCAAATAGTGAATAGGCCCGCCGACGACCCCAGGCTACCCCTATGAGGGATATTGATCACAAATATGTGGATTGGATGTCGCTGTCCAAAGGTATTTAAATTATGGTAGGCCTATAATAAAGCGTAATGGTGCATGGCATGCCCCTGTCAGCAGTGGAATTCAGAGGAAGTTCTGTGTTTTTCGCGACAAATGACTTGCAAAATACATTGTGCTAAATGTGGCAAGGAACAGGAGGATCCGACATCAACCTTACCCTGGGGCTTGGCAGGAACAGACTCCGCTCAAACATTTGACTAGAGGACGTCACGCTCCACACAGCCCTGGCGCAAACTGTTGTGTGTGTTTGAAAAGCATTTTTCCCAGATGGAAAGGCCATAACAGAACAGAAAGAAAGAAAGAAAGAAAGAAAGAAAGAAAGAAAGAAAGAAAGAAAGAAAGGATGAAAAGATCTCAATAGTTCTTGAAAAGTATTCTGAGTTGGAGCCTTTAATGTAATCAAAACGCCTCTTTATAATAACATAAAATGCAGACTTTTTTGTCAAACAAGCCATAAATTCAAACATTTCCATCATGCATCTAATTTTCCACATCTTCCCAAAGCAATATTCTGCTTGCGGTATCTTCTGTCAGCAAGTTGTCATTAATCGCCCGTCTTGTTGTCTCATTACTGCCAAGAATCTGCTGAGTGTCACATCTACCGCGTGGTTCATCCCCCATCAGCAAGCGATTCTTGGAAAGGATTCGGACAACCCAATGCCGATTTAGAAGAAAGTCTGACTGAAAGGCTAAAAAAAAAACGTGTCTTGTATAAAGAAATCCTCCTCTTTCTGTCTCCTCAGCAAGCTGACTGTCCCCCGGGCAGGCTACTAATTGTCATTTTCCTGTCTTTGGTCCTCACTTTGATACTCACTGTCCATACGTACCTTGTCTCATTTGCTAGCCATCACCCTATCTGTCTTGTGTTACTGTAGATTCACTCTCTCTGTCTTTCAGTGTGAGCTAACAGTCTAACGTCTGTCTCTGTTGCTGACCGCAAACATGAAAAAAAAAAACAATAGTCAGATACAGCAGTGAGGCCAGGGCTGGACTGACCATCTGGCATAACGGGCATTTCCCAGTGGGCCCTGTACCCTCGTGGGCCCCTATTTTCAGAAATGTAAAACAAATTTTTCAAAAAATACATTTCTGAAAATAGGGGCCCACGAGGGTGCAGGTTCAGTTCTGTGTGGCGCTAATTATGAGGGTAATTCAGTTCTGTATGCCGCTAATTATGAGGAGCCCCTTTAAGCCAAAAGTGCCCGGGCCCTATTTCTCCCCCCAGACCATCCCTGGGTAAGGCTATTGATGTGTTGGATGTTTGAAGCCTGCGCAAAAAAAATACATGCACAATCTCTTAGTATACAGGCAACAGCTGACCGCCTCTCTGTTCCACAGACGTGTACTGTAGTTACGTATGTACAAAGGCATCAAACACATGGCCATTTTACAACCAATGACTGTAAAAATAGGACTGCCTCTGTATTTTTCATGACAGATAGTGTGTGTGTGTGTGTGTGTGTGCGTGCGTGCGTGCGTGCGTGTGTGCCCATGCATGTACTGTGTTTGTGAGTGTGTGTGTGGGTGCATGCATGCGTGTGTGTGCATGTATCCATGGCCTGTGTGTGTGTGTGTGTGCATGCGCACATGTGTGTTTGGGTGTGAGAGTGTGTTTCTGCGTGCAAGTACAAGAGTACCCATCCCCACTGCACTACTCTACTCTACACTAGACACTTTTCCATAACGGTTAATAATTCAGCAGTGTGATCGGCATGGTTTTGCCAGAGATCCCGGCCGGTGCTGTCAGACCTCTAGACCGCAGTGATAAAAGCTTGTCATGTAACATTTTTTCCTCTCAATTGTGCCGGTAACCCAGATAGGGCTTGACCACATACTGGATCCAACTTCTGATGCGGTCACTGTTCCGGAAGATTCTCTTGCTTCCCTCTCATGCTCAGTTACCATGTAAAGGGAGGCCAGGTCACTCACCATTACCAAAGGCAGACATCAAAATGTCATTTTTGACATGTCTACATAGAACAAATTTGTAGTGTTTTTTCAACAATTACAGTCAAATTCAACACTATTCTGACGTTCTTGTAGCTGTTTCCACTCCCTACAAAATTTACCTCAGAAATGTTTTATTATTTTCATATTCCATGTTGTGCAGACTTTTTACAACTGCAGTAATAAGCTGCTGAGATATATTTTCCACAACCATTCACAAGCTGAATGTCAATGCAAATTGCTATTTTCATGGAAAAGAGGTTAGTGTTTCATGCTACGTCTTTCATGAGCCTTTTTTCCATTTCTATATCTTCCAATGTGCACCACAAGGTTTACAGAGTTAGCATATACGTACTACTATATCTCATTCGGAGCTAGCCCACATAATGTGAGCATCTGCTATAACACATTTACATACATATTTAAATAAACACCTGATGTCTCTATCAAGTATGTAACGTATTTTGAGACTAGACCGTAATACTGAGTCAAATTGACCTTTAAAAAAATGTCCTAGATGCATACAAAATTAGTCCTCAGACAGCAAGCCATTTTAGCAGCTTAGGAATCATTGCCCGCATATTCCATGCACAGAAAGTTCTCTAGGTGGTGTCTTTCGAATGGTGTGGGGGGAAAAAATCCACCATGGAAACGGTATCTGATATCCCATTGCGGCCTGGAAATCTGGTCTCTTTTTCTCTCTCAAACCCCCCATTTACAAGCCAGATTAGAGAGCGCAGCGCACTGGTTAGCGTTGTACTATGGGTTTTTAGTGGGGTTAGCCCAAGCGCTCATGGGATTGGAGTACAAAAGGCATTCATTACTTTACAAGCTGTGTCATTTTCCGCATTGTGCAAAGGATTATGGGATTACAATGAAACAAATGACTTAAATATTACATCAGAGACCTCCCTCGAAAGACGGAAGCCAGGCCGAGCCGCATGGACGCACTAACACACCCACACACGAACCAAACATACACTCACTTGCTCTCTCTCAAACATCGTCTTGTACACATAGGCCTACTGTATGTACTCTCTCTAATTCTATTTCTCTTTCTCTTTCATCCTCATTCTCCCTCATCCTCCCTCATTCTGTCTTTCTCTCTCTCTCTCTCTCTCTCTCTCTCTCTCTCTCTCTCTCTCTCTCTCTCTCTCTCTCTCTCTCTCTCTCTCTGTCTCTCACGCACACACACACACACGCACTAAGAAGGGGTGCTGTTTTTCCACGGTAGAAAGTCATTTCTCGTTAGCAGGAAATTAAAAAGGGCCATTAACGTTTGGGCTGGAATGATTCCTTTTTTAGATTCTATTCTGCCTTTCTCTGCACTTCATAGAGGCCTGGCCACTTCTGGCCGCTTTACTCAGTCTCTTTCTCTCTCTCCCTCTCTATCTCTCCATCCCTCCCTTTCTCAGTCTGGTCATCAATGACGCACACACACACACAAACACACACACACACACACGCACACAAACACACACACAGACACACGAATGCGAACGGACACACTAATAATACACACACAAAACCTGAAAACTACTTGCGCGAGTACAAACACAAACACATACACACACACACACACACATACACACACTCACACTCACACACACACACACACACACACT
>NC_085875.1:30372953-30377953 GCF_034702125.1 Engraulis encrasicolus
TGAGTGGGAGAGAGAGAAGGAGCAGGGCCGGGAAATGATTCCGGCCGGACTCAAACCGGGGTCCCCGTGGGCAATGTAAGGCCAAATGTGGGGGGCTGAGCGCGCTGTGCCACAGCGCCCCCCACACATTGTAGCTTTAACCCATTTTAGCCTGATGCTACGTATTACTTAGGCATTCAGCAGGTGTTTTTTGCAGGTGCTTTGGGCTGAAACAGGTAAAAACAGCTTCCCTTTCTTTATGATTCTTATGACTCCTTTATGTTATGACTCTCCACAACGAACATTTCTCTCATTTAGACTCTGTAAGTAATGACTTCATTCAGTCGTGTGTCCTCATGTTAAAGTTGAGATAGAGCTAGGCTTACATAGATCAAAATGTTGTGTTGTTTTCTTTCACTTACAGCTTGATGTTCGTCCGGCACCTCCATCACTTTTGCCTTCCATCTGCGGCCCATGTGACCTGTGACCTGAGGAAACAGAAGCCAATCTGACCTCTTCAGTGTCCTGCTGCCAAATGAGGCTCTTCATGCTCAGATGAGCCTTATAAACATCACCACGGAGATGTGTCATAGAAGTCAATTATGACATCATTCTATGTCACAGACAAGTGACCAAATTGGAATACTGTGGCAGCCTAAATGGCAATGGACATTGAAACACTACACTAAATTAGTATTGATAAGTTAACAAAATTAATAAGTCCTTTGAGCTGTCACATATAAAACTCAATTCAATACAATTTCATGATTAATAATCCTACACCATCTTTCTCGCACTGTCCTAATTGCATTGCCATAATATAACTACATGGACCTATATTAAAGATTGGAATCTCTCTGAGTGCATTTCTAGTTTTACCCATTTAAGCCTGATGACTCGTATATGTTGTTTGACCTTTGGTGCCTGGAGCGACATACAGTATACGCTGCATTCAGGCTCTTGAGATTTTAACTTTTTTAATACAAATGTGGGTATGTTACAGCTGAATGAACATATTCTAATTCAAGATGGGGGTCTTAGGGTTTAAATGCAATCATGTTTCATGTTTTATGTGCATCAGAGGCTGAGACAATTAGGTTTTTATAGGCTGAGGGCAACTCTTCCAACAAGGGCTGAGGCATTCAGCAGGCGTTTTTTGCAGGTGCTTTAGGCATCAATGGGTTAAAGATGAAAATGGTAATACCACATGTGGGCTAGACATATAGACGTATTATGGTATTTTTCAATTGTTAGAAACAAATCAATCAATCAATCTAAATGTACTTATATACAGCACAAGCTTACAGTATATAGCACAATATCACAACTGCTGACTCAAAAGGCTTTGAAAAACACACTGTTCTGGCTACGCCAACTATAATCTTCTAAATACTTGAAAAGACTCTTACTTTGACAAATGTTTACATCCCGAGGCTCAGAATGTTAGAATGTTCAGTATGGTTTGACAGTTACAACTCAGCTACGTGGAAACCTCCCGCACGCAGTTTCAAGGCAATCTCTGTGAGTTACTGTAATATCTTATTTCATTTGATTCTTTCCCCCAACTTAACTTATTATCATAATCGCCATCTTACTCGTCATCGTCCCACTCATGAATTCACCCTTAGACTATTGTATTTACCCTTCTCCCTGTTAGCCTTAGCTTACCGGTAGTTACTGTTGCCAAGTCAACTCGTAATTTGTTTCATTGTTACTACAGTCATTTCAATGTTAATACGTACACGAGAGGATACAGTACCTGATGTTATACTTGTATATGTTTCAGTTTAACAACCTTCCATAAATGATGAACACGCAACCTTCGGTGTCCAGCGTCTTTTATGGGGTTTGTTTACCTGCCTGGCTAGCAGATGACCTGTGAGGCCAGAACAGTTAAAAGAGAAGACCGGTGAAGCTGCAGATGACCCGACTGCATTGTCGTACCGGTGGAAGCCCGACTCAGTGCAACAACAGCAACGTCACGTCTACAAGGAAGGTAAAACACATCCATAGCCATGGACAGGACAAACGCATCCGTGAGATCAGCGGACCCTCATACAAGTACAGCTTCATTAGCATTGGCAGCAGCTACTGCACGCGCTAAAGCCCAAGCCGCGCAGGCAAGAGCTGCCTACTCACGACAAGAAATTGAATTAAAAATGGAAAAGGCCCGACTAGATGCAACACTCATCGCCTTAGAGAGGGACAGAGAGGCAGAGGCTGCCATGGCTGAAGCAGCTGTAATGGAGGCTGCAGCTGTAGACTTTGAAAAGGAGTACAGACCAGAGACACTACCTGCACAAAGTTCAGAACAACGCACCAAGGACTATGTAGAAAGACACAGCCACCACAGTGGCAGCTCACGATCAATCCAACCAGACTTGCATCAAAGTGCTGAGCTGAATCACCACCTTGTGGCAGGTGAAGTGTGTGTGGATATATCTCATTTTGAGACTCTGAGTAACCAGTCAGGCTTGTTTACCCACAAATCTAGACATGGTGACAGTGACAGCACCCCACTCAGATCATCAGGCTTACCTGCTCACACATCCAGGGAGAGCAACTACAGTCCTCCTGCAGGCTTACCTGCCTATGCACCTCAGCGTACTGGCAACAGCCATCCCAGACCCAGATCACCTGACGACGCACCCCAGCACACCGTCTACAGCCATCCTAGACCCGAATCAGCCAGCTACGCACCCCTGCACACCGGCTGCAGGCATCCCAGACCCAGATCACCTGACCACGCACCCCAGCACACCTGGCCCAGACCCAGATCACCTGACATCGTACCCCAGCACACCGGCTACAGTCATCCCAGACCCGGATCACCTAACCAGGCACCCCAGCACACCGACTACAGTCATCCCAGACCCATATCGCCGGACGACGCACCCCAGCACACCGACTACAGCCGTCCCAGACCCGGATCACCTAACCAGGCACCCCAGCACACCGGCTACAGCCATCTAAGACCCAGATCACCTGACTACGCACCCCAGCACCCCGTCTACAGCCATCCCAGACCCAGATCACCCGACCACACACCCCAGCACACCGCCTACAGCGATCCCAGACCCGGATCACCCATCTACGCGCCCAAACAGACCGACAACAGCCATTCCAGACCCGGATCGCCCAACTACGCACCCAAGCAGACCGACAACAGCCATCCCAGACCCGGATCACCCATCTACGCACCCAAGCAGACCGACAACAGCCGTCGCAGACCAGGCACTACCCACGCACTCAAGCACACCAACTACAGCCCTCCCAGAGCAAGCTCACCTGCCAACGCATCCAGACATCCTGAGCCCAGCCCTGTTAGACCAGCTTCACCTGCCCACGCGCCAAAGTACAAAGAACACAGCTCTTCCAGCCCAAGCTTACCTGCCCACATGCCCACGCACCACAACTACAGTCCTCCCAGACCCAGAGCAGCACATCACCCCAGTGTCCACACCCACATCTGACTTAGCAAGGTACCTAGTACGAAGTCAACTACTGTCATCAGGACTGACCAGGTTCGATGACAAGCCTGAAAATTACTTATCCTGGAAAAGCTCATTCATGAACACGATCGAGAACCTAGATCTTAGAGCAGGAGAAGAGCTAGATTTGTTAATACGGTGGTTAGGCCCAGAATCTGCAACACACGCACGCCGCATTAGATCTGTAAATGTGAGAGATCAGGCAGCAGCAGGATTGTGGCTCGTATGGGAGAGGTTAGAGGAAATGTATGGTGCGCCGAAGCTATAGAGGGAGCTCTCTTCACGAAACTTGAACAGTTCCCTAAAATATCACACAAAGAGTACCATAGGCTTAGAGAGCTGTATGATTTGCTGTTGGAGATCGACTCTGCAAAGCACGAAGGCTACCTACCTGGCCTATCCTACCTCGACACAGCAAGGGGGATAAATCCAATAGTGGAGAAACTGCCATACGCACTTCAGGAGAGGTGGGTCACGGAAGGTTCGCAATACAAAGAGAAATATAGGGTTTATTACCCCCCTTTTGATTTCTTTTTAGAGTTTGTACGCAGGCAAGCAAAGGCACGTAACGACCCAAGCTTTAGCCTTCTCACCCCTACCACAGCAAGCAGGAAAGATAAGGTCAGTGAAGGTCACAGTAGCAATGCAAGATCAGTCTCTGTGTATAGAACCGACATTGCCCACTCACACTCCAACACTGCAAACGAAGATCCAGAGAGACAATGCCCCCTACATCTAAAGCCACATTCCCTTGCAAGTATGCCGGGGTTTCAGAGAAATGTCAATTGATGACCGAAAGAGGATTTTACAGGAGAAGAACATATGTTTTAAATGCTGTGCATCAAACAAGCATGTAGCTCGCAATTGTGAGGCAGTAATCAAATGTACTGAGTGTGACAGTTATAGGCACCCAACAGCCCTGCACCCAGGCCCAGCTCCATGGAGCTCCACGATCTCGCCACTCCCATCAGAGAATGGCGGGGAGAGCGATTAAGTATTAGACATTGTTGTTGTGATAATATGGCATCTCTAAAGATACCAAACGGGGAGTGTTCTGGCTACGCCAACTATAATCTTCTAAATACTTGAAAAGACTCTTACTTTGACAAATGTTTACATCCCGAGGCTCAGAATGTTAGAATGTTCAGTATGGTTTGACAGTTACAACTCAGCTACGTGGAAACCTCCCGCACGCAGTTTCAAGGCAATCTCTGTGAGTTACTGTAATATCTTATTTCATTTGATTCTTTCCCCCAACTTAACTTATTATCATAATCGCCATCTTACTCGTCATCGTCCCACTCATGAATTCACCCTTAGACTATTGTATTTACCCTTCTCCCTGTTAGCCTTAGCTTACCGGTAGTTACTGTTGCCAAGTCAACTCGTAATTTGTTTCATTGTTACTACAGTCATTTCAATGTTAATACGTACACGAGAGGATACAGTACCTGATGTTATACTTGTATATGTTTCAGTTTAACAACCTTCCATAAATGATGAACACGCAACCTTCGGTGTCCAGCGTCT
>NC_085875.1:30385453-30390453 GCF_034702125.1 Engraulis encrasicolus
CTGTAGATAGTGTAGATCAATGCAGACCTCCTTGGTAGGCTTGTTGTCTACACATGCATTTTACATGCAAATGTACTGTATCACTCTCCTGGCATTTCAATTTCACGTTACAATTCAAACACATTGATAACCTCCCTCTCATCTGGGGTTGGGGGCCCCACCACCATCACATCCAACACACCACACAGTGAAGCTACTTTCATGCGACTCAATCTGATGTGTTGGTCGCCTGTCAAAAAGAACCACAAGTCCATTTGATGAAAAACGGTTATTGTTCTTGATGCTATTTAGTTAAGCTTACTAAGGATATTAGTCTTGTGTTCTGTGAGGTATAAGAAAGATTTTTTTTTTCTTTCAAAGGTAGGGGGGCGGGGGGTATGGGCGCCAGAAATCAAACTCGCCTAGGGCACCAAATAAGCCAGAACCGGCCCTGATCTATTGGGTGTACAATTTTACACCAGATGAGTTTTCATAGTTTTCAGAACGAATTTTGAAGTTACCAAGCTTTTGCTAACTAGTGCTATGTCATAGGTTTCTGGCTGTGTAGTTTCATGAGTTTTCAGGACGAACTTTGAAGCAACCAAACTTTTGCTAACTAGTGCTTTATCATAGGTTTCTGGCTGGGCAGTGAAGGCACGTGTGAGATTCCAGCCATGTAGAACTTACGTGCACTGAGCTAATTAGCTAGCCAGCTAGTCACCAGGGAAAATATTTTAGCTACGTTTTTGCATGTTTGGATGCCCTTGCATGCACTTTTCAGCCTTAACATACACACTATTTTGCCTTTCAACCATGTATAGAATGTGCATTGTAGAAGATTTGTTTTTGGCCGATTTTAATGCCCAATGTTTGATAATGTGTTCCGTTTTGGTAAGTGTAATTTTGCTAGTCTTTAGAGTGAGTTGAGATGAATTTAGAGCCTTATAAAGGGATGTGACTTCGTTTGAAATATGCAGTGAGTGATTTTGATGCCAGAGGCCTGAAAGTTAGCACCTTTGATAGCTCTTTTAACGGGCTCCATAGGTGTGAATTACCACCAGTGTGCCCCTCCTAACTTCTTACCTTAGCTAACCAGTCTGCAGAATTTGTTAAGTTACTTGATGGAAAGTATAAAAGTATATATTCTTTTTCTTAGACCATATTCACATACATCCAAATACCCCACTGAATTCAATTAAGATAGTGAAATGTTCTTAAGAATATAATCAAATAAAATGTCCTGGGCTTTCTTGCAGAAGGCTACTGACTTAAAAATAATTCATGGTGTTTTGAATCGGTTGATGTATTTATTTGCACTCCTGTAGTAATTTACAGTCATGAAAGCTAAATTGTGACTTAACTTTTTTCCCCTGTCAGTAGGCTTTTACAGATTTATTGACCAGATGTCCTGGAAGTGCCCCCTGATGCAGACCCAGTGTAAGTCTGTTGTCACTGTTTTGTGTGTTTAGGCTATGCCAGGTTTGACACAGTATTTGGTTTTAGTGATATTTAATCTAATCTAAATCTCATCATGTTTTTAAACAGTGTTTGGTAGCCACCCACGCACGTTGACACAGCCCCCAGCAGTGGGCACCCATGGGGATGGACCCAGGAGTGGAGGATGACCCAATAGGGTGAGCTGCTGAGACAATATCACACATATAGATAATTGTTTTAAGTGTATGGGAAATAACTAAATGTTTGTTTACATTGCACAGATGAAAATTCTGCCCACTCACTATCTATTGACACCAGTCATACAAATGTATTGACCAGATGTCCTTGAATTGCCCCCTGACACAGACCCAGTGCAAGTATACATGCTGGCACTGTTTCAGTTGTTTAGGCCAGGGGTTCCAAAACGTCAGCATGGCCCCCAATATACCAATAGAGTCTGGCCAAGCCCCCCCTTACATGTTTCATGGCACACTATTTTTTCTGTGCCCCTTTTATAACCATTGTTTAGGTCTGTGAGTCAATGGCCCCTTCGGGATATATAAAATAATAATAAAGGTAGTAATGTTCAGAGATGCACAGAATCATGACAATGCAGTTCTTTGCTGTAGGAAATATATATGTTTTCCTTATTTTTAATTTAAGTTGATGACTCGGTTATTTAATTTATTACATTATTTTAATTAGCTTTTCCTGCCAAGCTGCTGCGGTCACCCTAGCACCCTCTTGCGGCGCCGCAGGGGTCCCTGACCCCCACTTTGAAAACCACTGGTTTAGGCTATGCACGGTTTGAGACAGTATTTGTTTTTAGTGATATGTCATAAATATTTTGTGTGATATTTATTCTCATCTAAATCTCATCTCATGTTTTTAAACAGTGGTGGGTAGCCACCCATGCACGTTGACACAACCAGCAGCGAGTACCCAGGGCGATGGACCCAGAAGTGGAGGATGATCCAATAGGGTGAGTTGCTGAGCTAATGTCACACACATACACTCACCTGCCACTATATTAGGAACACCCGTTACAACTGTTCATTGAGGCAAATTTCTCATCAGCCAATCACATGGTGGCAACTCAATGCATTTGTGCATGTAGACATGGTTGAGATGGATGATCTGATGTAGTTCAAACCGAGCATCATAATGGAGAAGAAAGGTTGATTAAATGGCTTTGAACATGGCATGACTGTTGGTGCTGAAAGGGTTTGATTTGAGTATTTCAGAAAAGACTGATCTTCTGGTTATCCACACTCAACCATCTCTAGGGTTTACAGAATGGTACTGTAAAGGGAAAAAATGCAGTGAGCAGCGATTCTGTAGGCAAAAATGCCTTGATGGCAAAGGTCTGAGGAGAATTGCCAGACTGGTTTGAGCTGATACAAAAGCAAAATTAAGTCAGATAACCACACATTACAACCGAGGTATGCATAAGAGAATCCCTGATTACACAGCACATCAAATCTTGAGGCCAAATGGGCTATAGCAGCAGAAAACCACATTTGGTGCCACTCCTGTCAGCTAAGAACAGGGAAATGAGGCAACAATTTGGACAGGCTCACCATAAACGACACTAGAAGATCGCAAAAATGTTGCCTCAATGTCAACATGGGTCAACTCTGCCTTACATCAACATTTCAGGCTGGAGATATAATGGCATAAGGATATTTTCTTAGCACAATTTTGTCCAATTAGTACCAATTTATCTTTGTTGGAATGCCACAGCCTACCCGAGTATTGTTTCAGGCAGTTCTAAAGGCAAAAGGGGTCCAACCCAGCACTAGAGAGTAGAGGTGCTCCGATTGCTCGGCTGCCGATCATGACCGGCCGATAATGGCCAAAAATAGCCTGATCGGTGATCGGAAAAACATGCCGATCAAAAAACCGATCGAGAGATATTAAATTCCTCACGCAACCATGTTGCCTTTACACCTGGCGCTGCATGTAGGCGCTGGCTCTGTTGATCTGGTGTCCTCAGTTGATCTGTGCGCTTTGCGGACACTTGATAATATTGAATCTGTACATTCCTCCTTTTGCAAGGGAGTCCTATTGGGAGTCCTCTTTATTGATAAATAGTGTTGGGAAATTCTGTGGAAAATGGACGATAATACATTGCATTACATTACACTTTAATCAAAATTGTAGTGTGGGGATAGATGCTTTCCTCAAGAGCTCTTCAGCCATGGAGGGAGGCTGGAGTTGGTAAGAGTAGGTACTGAATCTGTAACCCTGTGATCTACAGTCCAACGCCCTAACCATGGCTGCCCCTATATGGGGCAGTGGCCTAGTGGTTAGAGAGTTGGTCTTTCAATCTAGGGGTTGCTGGTTCGAATCCCCCCTGACCTCTCCCTACATCTACATCCATGGCTGAAGTGCCCTTGAGCAAGGCACCTAACCCCACATTACTCCAGGGACTGTAACCAATACCCTGAAAAATAATAGTTGTAAGTCGCTTTGAATAAATGAAAGTGTCAGCTAAGTGCAATGTAATGTAATGTAATGTAATGTAATGTAATGTAATGTAAAATGGAGTTAGTAGTGGAGAGTGGTGTGTCTGGATTTCCATTCATTTTTTCAAATGAAAATGTCTTTGCCTTTGCCTTTGTCTTTGTCTTTGCTCCACAGTGTGAGGAAAAGACGCATACTAGAGGGAGTCGAGGACTTGGCTGGCCTACAAAATGTCACTAAGGGATGCAACTGACAGCTGAAGTAGGATCTTTTTTGTTTTTTGGCCATGACAATGCTTTGACAGTTGATAATAAACTGATAATTACGATACCATGTGCACATCATTGTTTTTATGGGTTTTTAAAAAATAATAAAATGGATGTACTCATCGAAACCACTTGGTGATGTTGTTTTATTGATTGTTAACCAAATTATACTTGTAATAGATATGAATGCAAAGTTGATTAGAGCTTTGGCCTCAATTGCTATGTGGAAAATATTGCTCCATGTCTTCATTACGGAGAAATCTGATTATTTTGCAGGATTAATTCATGCAAAAATTGTCCAATAAAATTGAGGCGACAATATTACACATGATATAATGGAGGGAATCCTTCCAGTTGAAATGAGGAAAGTTCCTTGATTTATTCGCAATTTTACATATTTTATTCATGCAAAAATGTCCAACAAAATTGAGGCGACAATATTACACGCGATATAATGGAGGGAATCCTTCCAATTGAAATGAGGAAAGTTCCTTGATTTATATGAAATTTGTCATAATTTATTCATGCAAAAATGTCCAATAAAATTGAGGCGACAATATTACACGTGATATAATTGAGGGAATACTTCCAATTGAAATGAGGAAATTTCCTTGATTTTTTCAGAATTTTGCCTGATTTATTCAGGGACACAGGGAAAAGTGCACAATTATTTAACGTTATTTTGCAAAGAATATTTAGATTATTTGCTTAATAATAACAAGGGGAAAAGTTTGTTTAATATTTTTACGCGTAATAAATCGCCTCAATTTTTTTATGCATTTCCATTGTGTCTCTTTTTACAGTGTACGTATAGAGCAAAGTAGTCCTTCAGAAGCTACATAAATTCAAACA
>NC_085875.1:30395453-30412953 GCF_034702125.1 Engraulis encrasicolus
GCTCTTCTTGCTCAGGTGAGTCTTATAAACATCACCATGGAGATGTCTCATGCAAGTCAGTTATGACATCATTCTACAGTATGTCACAGACAAGTGACCAAATCGGAATACAGTGGCAGCCTAAAGGGCAGTGGCTATTGAAACACTAGTGTAAATGATTAATATTTTATGTCCTACTGTAGCTGACATACAACTCAATTCGATACAATTTTATGATAGTACTACTCCATATCACTTGCCCCGGTAACATAAGTAAGTCATACATTTGTAGTACACATTAACATTAGAGTTGAGATTCAGACATTTCATTCAGTTTTGTGCCTCCATGTTATAGTTTAAGAAAGGCTTATTTAGATTAAAATGTTGTGTTGATGTTCATTCACTTACTTGACATTCATACAGCATCTTCATCAGTTTTGCCATCCATCACAGGACCATCCTATGTCACCCGTGTGTGAACATTTAGGAGCAGACAGGAGTCCATGACTTCTTCAGTGCTCTGCAGCCAAATGATACATTTCATGCTCAAGTGAGCCCCACAAACGTAACCACAGAGATGTGTCATAGAAGTCAGTTATGACATCATTCTATGTCACAGTCAAGTGACCAAATCAGAATACAGTGGCAGCCTAAAGGGCAGTGGCTATTGAAACACTAGAGTAAATCAATAATATTTTATGTCCAGCTGACATACAACTCAATTCGATACAATTTCATTATAGTACTACCCCTATCCCTCGCCCCTGTGTTTTCTGTCTGCTATCCACTCAGTTTGTCTTTATGTTATGACTATGACTCTTTTATGTTATATTATTAATTATTAATTTTCATTTTCATTTTTATTTTTATTTTTATTTTTATTTTACATTTTGATTATTCTCCTATTTTTAATTCATTGATGCTTTGTTACACTTTTTCTACTGTTATCTATCTTTTTCAATTGTAAAGTGACCTTGGGTATCTTGAAAGGCATTTAAAATAAAATGTATTATTATTATTATTATTATTATTATTGTTATTATTATTATTATTATTAGTAGTAGTAGTAGTAGTAGTAGTAGTAGTAGCAGTAGCAGTACTAGTATTATTATTATTATTATTATTATTATTATTATTATTATTATTATTATTATTATTATTATTATGACTCTACAGCAAATGATAGGATATATGTTTTATGTCCTAGGTGGCATACCTAAACATTCATGAAAGAAATCACTTACACCACTGTTAAGTTTGGTCTGTACTTGTAGTAATTGTAGTGTTTTCTTATATTATTGGCTATCAAAGGTCCAATATGTAACATTTTGAGTGTTGAAGCAGAGAATGGGAAATATTACACTTTGGCTTTAAAAATGCTTCTCTTAATGACTTTTATGACTCTCCACAAGAAACATTACCCTCATTTAGGCTCTATAGGTAACTCATATATTTTGTAGGGCACACATTCACATTCGAGTTATAGATTCAGACACGTCAATCAGTTTTGTGCCCCCATGTTAAAGTTTAAGTAAAGCTAGGCTTATGAAGATCAAAATGTGGTGTTGAGGTTCATTCATTTACAGCATGACATTCATGCAGCATCTTCATCAGTTTTGCCTTCCATCACAGGCCCATACTACGATATGTCACCCGTGTGTGAACATGTAGGAGCAAACAGGAGTCCATCTGACCTCTTCAGTGTCCTGCTGCCAAATGAATCTCTTCATGCTCAGGTGAGCCTCATAAGCATCACCATGGAGATGTGTCAAAGAAGTCAGTTATGACATCATTCTATGTCACAGACAGGTGACCAAATCGGAATACAATGGCAGCCTAAAGGGCAGTGGCTATTGAAACACTAGTGCAAATGATTAATATTTTATGTCCTAGTTGACAATACATACAACTCAATTCGATACAATTTCATGATAGTACTACCCCTATCACTCGCCCCTGTGTTTTCTGTCTACTATCCACTAGAGCTGGGCGGTTTTGGAAAAAATTAGCATCACGGTTTTCTTGATGAAAATTGATATCATGGTTTTCTGCACGGTTTTTTGATATGCGACGATTTCCCCCCAAATCTTAATCTTTCTGAGGAAAAGATCTCAAATTAAATGTTAAAATGAGATAAAATCATGAATTTAAATTAAGATATAAAATAACCTAAAATCTGCACCAGGGTGTCATAGATTTTTCAAGGAAGAAGGGTTAAATGATTATAAGCAGCTGTTTTGGGCTTTTTTTCCAAGACAGCCCAAAACAGCTTATTTCGTTCTACACCTGGCAACACTAATGGCTTATTTGTCGTTCTACACGTGGCAACACATCCGGCGCTGCCGCTGGACTAGGTAGTAAACAACAGTGGGACAGAAACGAAACAGACTGAAGACAGACACTGAAAACAAACGGATTTACTTGACATTGTGTGCATATTGTCTTTGAATTAAAGTCCAAATCCAACGTAGAAGGTATTTTGTCCGGTAGTTTGTGTCCTATTGCGATGTGTTTCGCTCCTATTTTGCCCCCAAATCATTTCAAACAAATATAGCAATGTAGCAATGTACCTTGTCTGCCCATTGCATTTGAAAGCTAGGCTACTTTAGCTTATAAGCAGTCTTAACAGCACTGCGCACACAGTTGGGATGGTAATTAAATACAGTTAAGAATCAGATAACTGTTGTAGCCTGTTAACATAGCACCACATAGAATTGCCTTTTATTTAACTTTCTGAGATCAAAGGTATAGCTAAGTCTTAAATGAATTGAAATGTTTGTCATGATTCATCCATGCCATGTGTGTTCATCATGTTTCACTCTCACTAGCCTCTAGCGCGTAACCAATTATTTTATTAGTTCAATCAACATCTTACATTGTGGTGACATTCCCTAGTAGAACAGCAACAACAGTGGACTTAGCAGAGTTGAAATGAAGTGTCAGAGACTTATGAATTAGAAGAATCTTTGGAAGTGTGACAAGCACATAACATAGTAGGCTATAAACAACAACAACAAAACCGTCTCTCATCAAAAAGAGAACCTTCTGTAGTGTAAACCGAGATCACGGTTTTTTAACCGTACACCACTCAGTTTTTCTTTATGTTATGACTGACTCCTTTATGTTACTATGATTCTACAGCAAATGATAGTGTTCTGGCTACGCCAACTATAATCTTCTAAATACTTGAAAAGACTCTTACTTTGACAAATGTTTACATCCCGAGGCTCAGAATGTTAGAATGTTCAGTATGGTTTGACAGTTACAACTCAGCTACGTGGAAACCTCCCGTACGCAGTTTCGAGGCAATCTCTGTGAGTTACTGTAATATCTTATTTCATTTGATTCTTTCCCCCAACTTAACTTATTATCATAATCGCCATCTTACTCGTCATCGTCCCACTCATGAATTCACCCTTAGACTATTGTATTTACCCTTCTCCCTGTTAGCCTTAGCTTACCGGTAGTTACTGTTGCCAAGTCAACTCGTAATTTGTTTCATTGTTACTACAGTCATTTCAATGTTAATACGTACACGAGAGGATACAGTACCTGATGTTATACTTGTATATGTTTCAGTTTAACAACCTTCCATAAATGATGAACACGCAACCTTCGGTGTCCAGCGTCTTTTATGGGGTTTGTTTACCTGCCTGGCTAGCAGATGACCTGTGAGGCCAGAACAGTTAAAAGAGAAGACCGGTGAAGCTGCAGATGACCCGACTGCATTGTCGTACCGGTGGAAACCCGACTCAGTGCAACAACAGTAACGTCACGTCTACGAGGAAGGTAAAACACATCCATAGCCATGGACAGGACAAACGCATCCGTGAGATCAGCGGACCCTCATACAAGTACAGCTTCATTAGCATTGGCAGCAGCTACTGCACGCGCTAAAGCCCAAGCCGCGCAGGCAAGAGCTGCCTACTCACGACAAGAAATTGAATTAAAAATGGAAAAGGCCCGACTAGATGCAACACTCATCGCCTTAGAGAGGGACAGAGAGGCAGAGGCTGCCATGGCTGAAGCAGCTGTAATGGAGGCTGCAGCTGTAGACTTTGAAAAGGAGTACAGACCAGAGACACTACCTGCACAAAGTTCAGAACAACGCACCAAGGACTATGTAGAAAGACACAGCCACCACGGTGGCAGCTCACGATCAATCAAACCAGACTTGCATCAAAGTGCTGAGCTGAATCACCACCTTGTGGGAGGTGAAGTGTGTGTGGATATATCTCATTTTGAGACTCTGAGTAACCAGTCAGGCTTGTTTACCCACAAATCTAGACATGGTGACAGTGACAGCACCCCACTCAGATCATCAGGCTTACCTGCTCACACATCCAGGGAGAGCAACTACAGTCCTCCTCCAGGCTTACCTGCCTATGCACCTCAGCGCACTGGCAACAGCCATCCCAGACCCAGATCACCTGACGACGCACCCCAGCACACCGTCTACAGCCATCCTAGACCCGAATCAGCCAGCTACGCACCCCTGCACACCGGCTGCAGGCATCCCAGACCCAGATCACCTGACCACGCACCCCAGCACACCTGGCCCAGACCCAGATCACCTGACATCGTACCCCAGCACACCGGCTACAGTCATCCCAGACCCGGATCACCTAACCAGGCACCCCAGCACACCGACTACAGTCATCCCAGACCCATATCGCCGGACGACGCACCCCAGCACACCGACTACAGCCGTCCCAGACCCGGATCACCTAACCAGGCACCCCAGCACACCGGCTACAGCCATCTAAGACCCAGATCACCTGACTACGCACCCCAGCACCCCGTCTACAGCCATCCCAGACCCAGATCACCCGACCACACACCCCAGCACACCGCCTACAGCGATCCCAGACCCGGATCACCCATCTACGCGCCCAAGCAGACCGACAACAGCCATTCCAGACCCGGATCGCCCAACTACGCACCCAAGCAGACCGACAACAGCCATCCCAGACCCGGATCGCCCATCTACGCACCCAAGCAGACCGACAACAGCCGTCGCAGACCAGGCACTACCCACGCACCCAAGCACACCAACTACAGCCCTCCCAGAGCAAGCTCACCTGCCAACGCATCCAGACATCCTGAGCCCAGCCCTGTTAGACCAGCTTCACCTGCCCACGCGCCAAAGTACAAAGAACACAGCTCTTCTAGACCAAGCTTACCTGCCCACATGCCCCCGCACCACAACTACAGTCCTCCCAGACCCAGAGCAGCACATCACCCCAGTGACACACCCACATCTGACTTAGCAAGGTACCTAGTACGAAGTCAACTACTGTCATCAGGACTGACCAGGTTCGATGACAAGCCTGAAAATTACTTATCCTGGAAAAGCTCATTCATGAACACGATCGAGAACCTAGATCTTAGAGCAGGAGAAGAGCTAGATTTGTTAATACGGTGGTTAGGCCCAGAATCTGCAACACACGCACGCCGCATTAGATCTGTAAATGTGAGAGATCAGGCAGCAGGATTGTGGCTCGTATGGGAGAGGTTAGAGGAAATGTATGGTGCGCCCGAAGCTATAGAGGGAGCTCTCTTCACGAAACTTGAACAGTTCCCTAAAATATCACACAAAGAGTACCATAGGCTTAGAGAGCTGTATGATTTGCTGTTGGAGATCGACTCTGCAAATCACGAAGGCTACCTACCTGGCCTATCCTACCTCGACACAGCAAGGGGGATAAATCCAATAGTGGAGAAACTGCCATACGCACTTCAGGAGAGGTGGGTCACGGAAGGTTCGCAATACAAAGAGAAATATAGGGTTTATTACCCCCCTTTTGATTTCTTTTTAGAGTTTGTACGCAGGCAAGCAAAGGCACGTAACGACCCAAGCTTTAGCCTTCTCACCCCTACCACAGCAAGCAGGAAAGATAAGGTCAGTGAAGGTCACAGTAGCAATGCAAGATCAGTCTCTGTGTATAGAACCGACATTGCCCACTCACACTCCAACACTGCAAACGAAGATCCAGAGAGACAATGCCCCCTACATCTAAAGCCACATTCCCTGCAAGTATGCCGGGGTTTCAGAGAAATGTCAATTGATGACCGAAAGAGGATTTTACAGGAGAAGAACATATGTTTTAAATGCTGTGCATCAAACAAGCATGTAGCTCGCAATTGTGAGGCAGTAATCAAATGTACTGAGTGTGACAGTTATAGGCACCCAACAGCCCTGCACCCAGGCCCAGCTCCATGGAGCTCCACGATCTCGCCACTCCCATCAGAGAATGGCGGGGAGAGCGATTAAGTATTAGACATTGTTGTTGTGATAATATGGCATCTCTAAAGATACCAAACGGGGAGTGTTCTGGCTACGCCAACTATAATCTTCTAAATACTTGAAAAGACTCTTACTTTGACAAATGTTTACATCCCGAGGCTCAGAATGTTAGAATGTTCAGTATGGTTTGACAGTTACAACTCAGCTACGTGGAAACCTCCCGTACGCAGTTTCGAGGCAATCTCTGTGAGTTACTGTAATATCTTATTTCATTTGATTCTTTCCCCCAACTTAACTTATTATCATAATCGCCATCTTACTCGTCATCGTCCCACTCATGAATTCACCCTTAGACTATTGTATTTACCCTTCTCCCTGTTAGCCTTAGCTTACCGGTAGTTACTGTTGCCAAGTCAACTCGTAATTTGTTTCATTGTTACTACAGTCATTTCAATGTTAATACGTACACGAGAGGATACAGTACCTGATGTTATACTTGTATATGTTTCAGTTTAACAACCTTCCATAATTGATAAACACGCAACCTTCGGTGTCCAGCGTCTTTTATGGGGTTTGTTTACCTGCCTGGCTAGCAGATGACCTGTGAAGCCAGAACAGATAGGATATATGTTTTATGTCCCAGGTGGCATACAAATTGACATGCCTAAATTCATGAAATAAATCACTTACACCAATGTTTAGTTTGGTCTTGACTTAGTAATTGTAGTGTTTTCTTATATTAAATTTGTAGTACACACATTAACATTTGTGTTAGAGATTTAGACATTTCATTCAGTTTAGTGCCCCCATGTTAAAGTTTAAGCAAAGCTTGGCATATGTAGATCAAAATGTTGTGTTGATGTTTATTCACTTACAGCTTGACGTTCATACAGCATCTTCATCAGTTTTGCCTTCCATCACAGGCCCATACTCAGCAACTTGAATGTGATAGGAGCAAACAGGAGTCCATCTGACGTCTTCAGTGTCCTGTTGCCAAATGAGGCTCTTCTTGCTCAGGTGAGCCTCATAAGCATCACCATGGAGATGTGTCATAGAAGTCAATTATGACATCATTCTATGTCACAGACAGGTGACCAAATCGGAATACATTGGCAGCCTAAAGGGAATAGGCTATTGAAACACTAGTGAAAATGAATAATATTTTATGTCCTAGCTGACATACAACTCAATTCGATACAATTTTATGATAGTACACCATACTGTATCCCTTGTCCCGGAGTTTGCTATCCACTCAGCTTGTCTTTATGTTGACAATGAGTCCTTTATGTTATTATAGTCTAGGCAATGGGTGAAAAAATCGCTCGCAAGGTGATAAAAGCATGAAACTTGGCACAAGTGTTCATTAGGACATGCTTATCAATTTCAGGGGTGGAGCCACCCAGAATTCAATGTTGCATAGCAACGGTTGCTAGGCAAAGCATTTTCTTAAGCAACCAGCATCACAGATAGAGTTTCTTAGCATGTTTGTGGTGTCATGATGTCTGTCCATGTTCATTAGGACATGTTTATCAGTTTCAGGGGTGGAGCCTCCCAGAATTCAATGTTGCATAGCAACGGTTGCTAGGCAAAGCATTTTCCTTAGTAACCAGCATCACGGATAGAGTTTCTTAGCACTTTTGTGGTGTCATGATGTCTGTCCTTGTTCATTAGGACATGCTTATCAGTTTCAAGGGTGGAGCCACCCAGAATTCAATGTTGCATAGCAACAGTTGCTAGGCAAAGCATTTTCCTTAGCAACCAGCATCACGGATAGTTTCTTAGCACTTTTGTGATGTCATGATGTCTGTCCTTGTTCATTAGGACATTCCTATCAGTTTCAGGGGTGGAGCCACTCAGAATTCAATGTTGCATAGCAATGGTTGCTATGCAAACCATTTTCCTTGGCAACCAGCATCATTGATAGATTCTTAGCACTTTTGTGGTGTCATGATGCCTGAATCTACAGTACTTGTCCTAATATAACTGCAGTAATGGTTGGAGTTGATATACCTTCAATATCGGAGATAATTTCCTCTTTGTTATTCTTGCCATTCTAACTCGTTCTTATATTGTGCTCATCTAAATTAAAGAGTTTAAACACTCATACAATTTTACAGTTGCTATTCCTGTATCCAAAGAAAACATACAACATACAACAAACATACAACATTTAGGAATTACAAATTCCTGACAGTTAAACACATACAATTCAGATAATAACCATAAACAATGCTTGCTTGGTTCACACCAGACCATACCACAAGTTAGATATGGTCTGTAGACCGCCTACTGATTTCTCATAGAGAGGAGTGGTTTGCGATTGCTAATGGCCATTGATTTGCTGTTCTCATTAAGTGTTATCATTTGGTCTATATGTAGCCCATAGCCAATTGTGTCAGTTACTGTATATTGAAACAAACTGAAAGGTTCTGTTTTTCAAGAACTGTAATACACGTCATCATCTTTCCACCCCTCCCCACTTGCTGATTGGCACCCAAGATCTGGTTGCCTCGCTGAGGGATAGAATCCATGGCGTCTTTCAGACTGGAATGATCGTGCAAAGCAACATGGGATTTCCCAGGCTAAGACACCACAGCTGATACTGTGTAGGCAGCAGTGGCTTAAGCACTCATTCAAACCCAGATTGTCTGTTTTGTCTAGATTCAGCCCATTAAGGTTAAGTAAAGATTAGGTTAATAAGAGTGTTTTCCATACCTTCATATATGGCTGAAGAGAGGTTGAGCCACAGGAACTGTCATTAACTGGCACAGAAAGATGACTGTAACAATGTGATGCCTAAGCACTTGGCAGTGAAATTGTATATTTTGTACAGATTGCAATAATCAGGTTAATGATAGAATGGTACGTCAGTAGGTTTTTGGATAGAGAAACAGTACAGCGCTTCTATTCCATTTGATAAAGGTTCAGTGTAAATACTGTAAGAATTAAGTTAAGAAAAGGATGTGAAACTCAGGCCAGGGGACCAAATTTGGCCCACGGAACCACTTCGGCCATTAGGCCCGCAAGATCTTTGCAAATTTGTATTCCAGTTGGCCCACATACACCATCAATACATAGACAATGTGACTTGAAGGCAAAATTCAGTCAGTCCGAGTTAGAGTACTTTTATAAATCCACAAAGCAAAATTTTGTTCATCACAAGAATTATCAGTGTGTGTCCAGACTAGTGTAACAGCACATACATAGTTTGTTAGTTTTAAATTTGGATATTTGGAATATACAGAAAGTAATTATATATTATTAATAATATAATTTAATACAGTAATAGGCAAACAGTACCCATGATTGTAACCAACTGCTAAACTGACAACTATTGGTGAAGAGAAAAACATTTATTTGCATTTCATGACTATAATCTGCTGCTATTAAACCATATACTTTTAGACAGACTCCATTCATTTTGAAAACATGTTGCAGTTGTCTAAATTTTTTGTAACACATAATCCATTTAGGATTTTATAATTAGTTCCTGGGTATGCATGTAATCACTTTGTCATTTGACACAACACAGGCAAATGATGTTGTTCATGCAGGCATCTTTCTTTCCAAAGTTGTAATTTTGTGCTCTGAATGATCAGTATGCAGTCGGCACATGCAAAATGCAGTGAAATAAAGAGAGGCCTGACTTGAAGTGACACTTAAAGCCCCTCATTACTACAAATGTGTTCAAGAAGAACTTAAGTGAGAATAATATTCACATAATTCAAATGCTTTGTGGTTTCTAGAATGTCACCAAAGGAGTCACAATGCCCCATTTGCTATATAACCTTTTAATGTATTAATACAGTGATATAGCGAAGTCAAGATATACACATATCATACCACAGAACTGATTAAAAACTGTGTTGTTGATGTTTGTTGCTCAGGAATGTTCATTGATTATGAAAGGTCATAATCATACATATTGCAGTATTTGAAGCATTATGATGCATTATTTTAGTGATATTAGGGCAAGGAGTCAATATTTAGACAAAATTGCTGGGAACTGTATTACTGATGCTAGTTGCTAATGAAGATGCTTTACCTACAGTGTTTCCCATACATTGAGGAAACTATGGCGGCCCGCCATAGTTTAAATTTGGCCGCCATAGTTTCCGAAAATGTAAAAAAAAAAAATAATAAAAAGAAAAATTTTTTTTTTTTTTTTTTTTTTTTACTTTTTTTTTTTTTTTTTTTACGATTTCCGTGTTTGTTAAAAGCGATTTCAATTACGATTTCCTTCGCATTTTCCTCCTGGAGTAAATATATCCTATAGAGAAAACCACAAGTGCTTGAAAGAGAGAGGGATCAAAAGCCTTGTCAAGTTGTTGTAGTTAACTTGGGTTTGGGAGCAATAAAAAAAAACCTTCCGAGAAGGGACAGTTGGGATGAGTTTACTAACACTCCCCAGGCTTTGTTTTACAGTTGTAATGAGTTAGGTGACAGGCCTTCATTGACAAGGCAGAGGTGACCAGCACCCCTCATGTAGAATGTGTGTGTGGGGAAAAGGCATAGCCTACCCTCTTAGACCCTTTTTAACAATTTCACAGCAATCTTAAATTCTTATCTCTGCTCCTATTTTGTTTTATTATTTTTTTCATTACATAGACCCCTGCATGTGTATTATGTAGCCTTATTTCTCAAAATATAAATGGCTGAAATGTAGGCGTAGGCCTATAGTTTCTCCATGCGCCAATGTCATACTGTAGTCATTGTTTTGGCATTTTGCATTTACACTGCGTGAATAACCCCCCTCCCACCCCCCCCCCCGCCCCGGACAGAAAAGATCCCGGCTACCCCCACAGTTTCCAAAATTTCTGTGGGAAACACTGACCTAGCAACTGTTGCTAGGCAACATTGGATTTTGAGTGGCTCCACCCCTGATATTTAGTGATATTTGGGCAAGGAGTTAATATTTACACATCATAACACCACAGAATTGCTGGGAACTGTATTACTGATGCTGGTTGCTAAAGAAGATGCTTAACCTAGCAACGGTTGCTAGGCAACATTGCATGCTGAGTGGCTTCAAGTAACATTAGGGCAAGGAGTCAATATTTAGACATCATAAAATCACAAAATTACTGGGAACTGTACTACTGATGCTGGTTGCTAAGGAAGATGCTTTACCTAGCAACGGTTGCTAGGCAGCATTACATTTTGAGTGGGTCCACCCCTGATATTAAGTAATATTAGGGCAAGGAGTCAATATTTAGACATCATAACACCACAAAATTGCTGGGAACTGTATTTCTGATGCTGGTTGCTAAGGAAGATGCTTCTCCTAGCAACCGTTGCTAGGCAACGCTGAATTCTGAGTGGCTCCACCCCTGAAATTAATAAGCATGTCCTAATGAACATTTGTGCCAAGTTTCACGCTTTTATCACCTTCCGAGCGATTCTCCCATTATATTGCACCCATTGCTTAGACTATTATGACTCTACCGCAAATGATAGGATGTTTTATGTACTAGATGTACAAATGTACATAGCCTACCTAAATTCATGAATGAAATCACTTACACCACTGTTTAGTTTGGTCTGTACTTGTAGTAATTGTATTTTCTTACAGGTATCCATCTGACCTCTTCAGTGTCCTGCTGCCAAATGAGGCTCTTCTTGCTCAGGTGAGCCTTATAAACATCACCATGGAGATGTCTCATGCAAGTCAGTCATCTGGGGCACAGAGGAAAGAGCTCCAGGGGGTCATAAAGGCTGCAGAGAACATTATTGGCTGCCCTCTTCCATCTTTGGAGGGCCTACACAGCACCCGCTGCCTAAAAAAGGCCAAGTGCATTCTGAGAGACACATTCCACCCAGGTCACAGTCTTTTTGAATTGCTGCCATCAGGCAGGAGATTCAGGTCCATGAAGACAAGGACAAACAGACTGAAAAACAGTTTCTATGCAGCGGCCATCACAGAACTTAATTTTATATACATACCATTCTTTTTATTCAATTTTTTATTTTTATTTTTATTTATTTTTGCTTCAACAAGGAATGCACAATTTCGTTGTGCTTGTCACAATGACAAATAAAATATTGTATTGTATATATATTGTATATTGTATATTGTTATGACGTCATTCTATGTCACAGGTGACAAATTGACCAAAGGTGACCAAGGTGACCAAATTGGATTAGAGAGGTAGCCTAAATTGCAGTGGGCATTGGACCACTACAGTAAATAGATAATGATTAATATTTTATGAGCTGACAAACAACTCAATTCAGTACAATTTCATGATTAATAACACTATCTCATCGCTTTCTCCCACACCTGTCTGACCTGTACAGCCTCCATCTATTTCAAATATTTCCTGGCTTTAAATTTGACACATAGTAAATGACTGAACCGCTGGTTCTTAACCTGGGGTCTGGGCCCCTCCAAGGGGGTACCAGAGGTTGCAGGGGGTCCTTGGGATTTTGCCTGCATTGTGGTTGTGACCAAAATTGTACTTATGAACATTGTCATTAGACCAAAATAATACATAGGCCTATGTATTTTTGGGCCGAATACAAAAGTCATAATTGATATTAAACTAATATCTCGAGCAAGAGGACGTGTAATTAATCCCTTATTAATTCTTTTAGTGTGTATATGGGTTGTGGAAAGAGAGGCATTGGTATTTAATGCGGGAAAGAAAAGAGAAGAGAAGAGAAGAGAAGAGAAGAGAAGAGAAGAGAAGAGAAGAGAAGAGAAGAGAAGAGAAGAGAAGAGAAGAGAAGAGAAGAGAAGAGAAGAGAAGAGAAAGTTGATTGAGCAAGTGGAGAGTTGGCTGTAGATAAGGGAAGAGAAGAGAAGAGAAGGCTCTTTGAGGCAAAGAAGAGATTGATTGTTACAGAAATAAAGAAGAAGACGGTTGAGGAGGGTATTTGAGTGCGTAGAAGACAAGAGAAAAGAAGGGTGATTTAAACTGAGGTACAAGGGGAGATGCTGATGGTTAGAAAGAGAAGACGAGGAGGAGAGAACTGGTTGTAGGTAAGTGTTGGTAGGGGAGAGGAGAGGAAAGGAGAGAAGACAGTAGTAGTTGTGACAGAGGGTGGATTGATAGATGGGGCTAGAGGAGGTTAGAGGAGAGGGGTCGATATGGTAGGAGAGTGATGGATGGATGGGTGGTAGTCAAGACGAGATACAGTAAGCACTGAAGTGGTGGTGCAGTATAGAGACCCAGGGCCGTTTCAAAGTGTATATGAGCCCTAGGCAGAGAGGTACTTTGGAGCCCTATATCCTCTTTCACTTTTCAGTCATTGGATTTGGGGAGGTGTTGCCACACTCACAAAGTTGCCACTGCTCTCATTTAAAATACAAGACCAGAACCATTCCCTACCAGGGGCCTTGCTTACATCTGGGGGCCCTTGGCAATTGCCTTGTTTGCTTGCCTGGTTGTAACAGGCATGGAGAGAGCTGAAGAACAGTGTTTGGGCTCGGTAAGAGGAATGGAGAGGGCTGTTTGTAGGTAAGCAGTAGAGAAGGAAATGACAGAAAAAGTAAGGTGAAGCGTAAGAGAGAGGTTACTTACTTTCCTGTCACCTCTCAAACTGTTCAAGGAAGAGAGGTGTGGTGGTTCTAGATAACCAGTGATGAGAATAGAGGTGGTGGCTGTGGTTTAAGCCCATCGCACTCTGGTACTGACAGAAGTGCAGAACACTGCTCTGCCAACATTCGATTCCATTGTTTTCAGTACAACCACGCACATTGGCACTACAGTCTACAACCGACTACTTTTATGCTTGTTTGTTACATAAAGTGTGCCACTAGTGTGAGGGGCCAGCAAATGTTTTTGAATTTTGAGGACAGATGATGTTACGGTGGGTAGGCAGCAGGCAAAGCAGGTGATTGGTGGGGACGGTGGGCAGGGGGAAGAGCAGAGTGATGATTGGTGGAAGGGAAGGTGGGCAGGGGGGCAGAGGATGGGAGAGGAGGTGGTGCATGGTGGTAGGCAGGGGGCAGAGGAGGGGAGAGGTGGTGGTGCATGGTGGTAGGCAGGGGGCAGAGGAGGGGAGAGGAGGTGCATGGTGGTATAGCAGGGGGCAGAGGAGGGGAGAGGAGGTGGTGCATGGTGGTGGTAGCAGGGGGCAGAGGAGGGGAGAGGAGGTGCAGGGGGCAGAGGAGGAGGGGAGAGGTGGTGCATTGGGGAGAGGTGGTGCATGGTGGTAGCAGGGGGCAGAGGAGGGGAGAGGAGGTGCATGGTGGTAGGCAGAGGGGAGGGCAGAGGTGGTGGTGCATGGTGGTATAGCAGGGGGCAGAGGAGGGGAGAGGTGGTGCATGGTGGTAGTCAGGGGGCAGAGGAGGGGAGAGGTGGTGGTAGCAGGGGGCAGAGGAGGGGAGAGGTGGTGGTGCATGGTGGTAGGCAGGGGGCAGAGGAGGGGAGAGGTGGTGCATGGTGGTAGGCAGGGGGCAGAGGAGGGGAGAGGTGGTGCATGGTGGTAGGCAGGGGGCAGAGGAGGGGAGAGGTGGGGAGAGGTGGTGCATATTGGTAGCAGGGGGCAGAGGAGGGGAGAGGAGGTGCATGGTGGTGGTGCATGGTAGTAGGCAGGGGGCAGAGGAGGGGAGAGGAGGTGTAGGGGGCAGAGGAGGGGAGAGGTGGTGCATGGGACAGGGAGCAGAGGGGAGAGGTGGTGACGGGGGCAGAGGAGGGGAGAGGTGGTGCATGGTGGTAGGCAGGGGGCAGAGGAGGGGAGAGGAGGTGCATGGTGGTAGGCAGAGGGGAGAGGTGGTGCATGGTGGTATAGCAGGGGGCAGAGGAGGGGAGAGGTGGTGCATGGTGGTATAGCAGGGGGCAGAGGAGGGGAGAGGAGGTGGTGCATGGTGGTATAGCAGGGGGATCAGCAGATTGGTCCACATGAGGGCTTAGGTTAAGAGTTGAACTCCAAATGAGGGGGCAGACAAACACTCAGGTGCGCACACACACAGAAACACACACACATAAACACACACACAGAAACAGCACACACAGAGAAACACACACACAGAAACACACACAAAGAAACACACAAAGGCGTGCACACACAGAAACACACACAAAGAAACACACAAAGGCGTGCACACACAGAAACGCACACAGAAACAGCACACACGCGCACACACACAGTCAAGTACTTGCATGCAGATGGACACATCAGTGTAGACACATATTGTGATGCATAAAAGAGATATATCAAGAGAAACGCACACACACACACACACACACACACACACACACACACACACACACACACACACACACACACACAGAGTATGGCTATCACCCATCTGTGACGTGAGTGTGTGTGTGTGTGTGTGTGTGTGTGTGTGTGTGTGTGTGTGTGTGTGTGTGTGTGTGTGTGTGCGTGCGTGCACGAGTGCGTGCGTGTGTGCATGCGCGTGCGTGTGTGTGTGTGTGTGTGTGTCTGTTTATGTGTGAAGAACTAAATGAACACCAGCTGTTTGTTTTAGCAGCATCTGATCATTACACTTTTTTATCGAAAGTTAATTAACCTGAGACAAGGATGAGCAGTAGAGAGGTGGAGACAGTGGAGGGAAGGAAGAGTGTTTTTTCAAGACGGAGGAGAAGAGAATCAAAAATGAATAAAAGAAAGCACAAAAAGTGGCAAAACTCTTTCATAAGAGAATTGATCTAGTTGTTTTATTATTAATCAGAAAAAATCTGTCAGATAGCTCTACCTTAGAGTCTGTCTTTGAACATGTGTGTTTACCGGTGCTCTTATCCTCTTGTTGATATGATATTGACTTTCTGCCTGTGCACACATGCATTTGTGGTTGCAGTTGTGTGTGTGTGTGTGATTGTGTATACATGATCTCTTTCTCTCTATTTCTCGCTATCTCTCTCTCTCTCTCCATGCCCATCAGTCCAGTGTTGTTTTCTGTTTCAGCGCGCACGTGCGTGTGTGTGTGTGTGTGTGTGTGTGTGTGTGTGTGTGTGTGTGTGTGTGTGTGTGTGTGTGAGTGTGTGTGTGTGTGTGTGTGTGTGTGTGTGTGTGTGTGTGTGTGTGTGTGTGTGTGTGTGTGTGTGTGTGTGTGTGTGTGTGTGTGTGTGTGTTTGTGTGTGTGTGCGTGCCCACACTCATCCTCAGATCCTGTCTACTGTTTTTCTCAGTTTCAGTGTGTGTGTGTGTGTGTGTGTGTGTGTGTGTGTGTGTGTGTGTGTGTGTGTGTGTGTGTGTGTGTGTGTGTGTGTGTGTGTGTGTGTGTGTGTGTGTTTGTCTGTCTGTCTGCCTCTCTGTCTGTCTGTCTGTCTGTCTGTCTTTCTGTCTGTATGATCATGTGTTGTGCCACTGGGTAAATAATGTATTTTATTGGATTTGAGGGAGGGTGGTTTCAGAGATGAGGAAATATCAAAGTTCAACCAGATGAAACAGAACGCAGTGTGGAGCAGAATGAGAAATGTTGAATTGAAACACACACACACACATTTCACACACACACACACACACACACACACACACACACACACACACGCACACGCACACGCACACGCACGCACGCACGCACGCACACACACACACACACACACACACACACACACACACACACACACACACACACACACACACACACACACACACACACACACCACAAATCAGCCACTGCAGAACAGCACTGTCTACATTACATGCACACCCAGACAGCTACATATATACTGACACATTTGCACACGGAAACCAAACATTGTAGTAGACATGCATTACAAGCTTCAACCCTGCTACCCCCCCCCACCCAATACAGCATTGCGACATGTTGTCATCAAACAGATTTCATTATTCGGAGAACACCAACACAACACTCTTCATTCAGAGATGACATTTAATCCTGGAAAAGGCACACACGGAATGAGGTTTCGGGATTACATTTCAGACACTGTGGGGTCTAACATAGTCGACGCAAGTAACGCAAGCTAACATGCATTGTTCACGGACGTAAACGTGTTCTCCAGTGATGCAAGAGATTCCTTCAATGACAATGGCATGTAATGGATATAGGTCTACTGTCTTAAGTATCACAAATTGAGGGGACGTTTTTTAATAATAATGGTGGGCAAGGTGTAGTAATGCGTAGCGTTGTCGACGTGTATGCGTTGACTATGTAAGCCAGCACTCTGCAAAGAATTCCAACAGTCCCCCACAGCAATAGCGTTAAAATCTGTAACAACTTCACAGAAGTGCATAGGCCCCTTGTTCCGTTCGTCCAATAAACAGAAAGCTTTTTGTTGCAAGTGAATTGGGAGAGTTGGTGGTAGGCATGAAAAAAGAGCAGTCAAGCCTTTTTATTTC
>NC_085875.1:30425453-30437953 GCF_034702125.1 Engraulis encrasicolus
TGATCCGTCAACGTCATGGTTGGAAAAGCAAGCGGCATAGAATGACTTCCGCCACCCATCAGAACAAAAAAAAATGTTTGCGAAAAGCCACACGCTTTGCAGAGAGTGACATTTTGTCGCCCTTCAAGCTTCGTAAAAAAATAATAATAATCAAACACATCTCTGAAGTTAACCTCGAACCACCTTGGCTGACGCACCGACATCCCAGACCTTCTAATCAGCGCGCTGCCACTTATTCCGTCTTCTTGGCGGAACACACTGGCATCAAATAAAACCAGCACTTACACTAGTGTTTCTCAACGGGGGCTCTACAGACGCCCAGGGGGGCGTTGGGAGCCCTGGAGGGAGCGTTGAGAAGGAAAAAGCTGAGAGGTGGCGGTGCTTAGTTGCCATTGGGGGGCATTGGTCTATTTTATTTTTTAGGGGGCGCCGGGAGGGTCATGATGAGATCAAAGGGGTGCTTGTTCAAAAAGGTTGAGAAACACTGAGCTAAACATTACAATACAACAATGTTTGAATTTTTAAAGCCTTTGGTTCAGAGTAGATACTGTGAACAGCCAGGTTAACCAGATTGACTTTTTGTTTGTTTTTGTTAGTCTTAACTTGAGTAGGGATATTCATTTGGTCTTTTGTTGTATAGGGATATTCATTGTCGCATCAAAGGCCATTAGGCTACGTATTTGTGAGATGTGATTTGTGCTTTTAGTTCCAGGATTCTTTGTGAATATAAACACTGCCCTATTTGCATCAATTACTTACACTATCATACACTGCTCCAAAAAATAAAAGGAAACACCAAAACAAAGCAATGCAACTCCACTCTCTTCACAGATGAGAGCAAGTTCACACTACCACATGACAGACACGACAAAGTCTACAGTAGAGATGCCAAGGAGAATGTCATGCGGCCAGCAAATAGGCATGTCATTGGCCATTCATAACACTAACGTGTAGGTTTGTATACTTTTTGTATACCACTGATACTGTTGATTTAAATATCTGAAACTGCTGGTAGGTCCAAGTGCTTTTCATCAGTCGCTAGATCTGACTTCTGACTCGGTTGAGCTGTCTCGGCTCTGATTGCAGTCGCGGGTAACACTTCTCATTCATTAGAGAAAATGGCTGCCTGTAGACGCTACCCCTCAGCTGCATCCCCGCCCACCTTTAGCGCCGCTAAGCAATTCCTGACTCAACCCTTAATTTCCATTTAATTGCTAATTTGCTCTTCCAACTGTGACAGTTCAGAGAAATCGTTGGTGGTGTTAATTTGAAAGTTTTTTGTTTTTTTTTAAGTGTGATTTACTTCAATCTAGTTATGTGCCAAGGTGTTTGTTTTGCTTGTGTGTGTTTAATTATCGCTTTCACATCGGCTAACTGCCTTTAGGCTCCTTTTCTTTCAACTCTGCTCTATAATCAGCCGAGAATACTCTAATCTCTTTATTTTTATTTTTTTGTAGTCTTTTTTACTTTTTTATGACCGGACAGTGAAGGTGGTGGCAGGAAGCGAGTGGGGAGAGAGAGACGGGGAAGGGCCGGCAAAGGACCCGGGCCGGGAATCGAACCCGGGTCAGCCGCATGGTAGACGGGTGCCCTACCGGCTGGCCACGGTAGGACCCAGAACACTCTAATCTCACCTGAAAGACTATTTGAGTAGCACACCGTGTTACAAAACAGTACTGTAGCCTTATGGTCATGAGGTTACGCAAATATTAACTGCATAGATGTGTGTGCGTGCCTGTATCTGTGTTTGAGTATACAGTAACACTGTGTGTGTGTGCGTGCGTGTGCGTGTGTGTGTGCGTGCGCATGCGTGCGTGCGTGCGTGCGTGCGTGTGTGTGAGAAAGATAGAGAGAAAGAGAAAAAAAAAGAGAGAGAGAGAGAGAGAGAGAGAGAGAGAGAGAGAGACTTTGCTGACCCTTTTATGGTCATGGCATGAATAGTCATGCAGTACAGCACAGCAAAGTGGACCATTCGGCAGCTACTCCCGAGTGCACAGAAGTCAGTCAAGCACACCACTACACACGCGCACGCACACACACACACACACACACACACACACACACACACACACACACACACACACACACACACACACACACACACACACACACTGAATATGAACTCACCTCCTGCCGACGAACATGCCTCCACCTGCTCTCTGTCTCTCTCTGTCTCTCCCTCTCTCTCTTTCATTCTCTCTATCTCTCTCTCACATTGTCCCTCTGTTTTTGCTCTGAGGGGAGAAGAATCCAATGGAATTGCGCCAATGATCTAGCCCTTAGGCATCAGGTTGGAAATTAATTTCATGAAGGTAGGCATTGAATGAATTTGGTTATCAGGTTAAAAAAGACAAATCTGGCAAGCGGAGGCGACATTCAACCCTTTCCCTCATGAACACAAGCACACGCTCACACACCCTAATTAATTTCAACAAATGTTCCTTCTGGATCGTCTTTCACAAATTTATAAAATCTCATCAGCTCAAATGTCTGCTGTGGAGGAAAGCCCTTTTACAGCTTGTGCGTGTGTGTGCCTGTGTGTGTGTGTGCGCGCGTGCGTGCACATGCGTGCGTGCGTGTGTGTGTATCTCATGCACATCAGAAACTTCGTTTTGTGCATGAAAGTTTCTTGTGCACACAAAGAATGCATGGGTCAAAGCAAGGGGTAAAAGCAAGAACTGTAAAGCGAGCATGATGAGTACTAAATGACCCATTTATAAATAGAAGACATCTATCTATTGATCCTGAAGCTGAAGCTGAAGCTTTTGGTCAGTTTCGTAAAAAATAGCCAGATTACACAACATAAGATACAGCACACAGATCCACAGATTCTCAAGTCAGACAAGATAAGTAGAGCACATAGAGAGTAAATAGTCTACTCACCGCTGCAATCCATCCTGTCACTTGATTTTTGATGCAGCTTCATGGATCTCCAGCACCTTTGGAAATTCTTGCAGTGCCTATAATAATAATTGTGAATAAATTCACTGTATCACCTTATCAAATTGACCTGAAAGAAAACCCACACAGGAGACAGAGATGTCTTGTTCATCACAGAGATGTTACAGAAATGACACAAGGCCCGTTTTCTGACAGCAGTGGTCATGCCTTTATTACAGGCATGAAAATCCCTCACCTTTCGGCGAAATTCGCCGTTTTGAAATCAAAATGGGTCATTTCTGTGAATCGTGTAGATCCGAGGAGAAAAAAAATGGGGGGGGGGGGCGTCAAGCGAGGAGAAAACTGTAGCGCCAACTTACTGTATCATTAAGTAGCGCTCTACCGCAGAAAACTTCATACAGTTTCAGAAGAGATTCCACAACTGACAATGACGTTTGACCAATCACAGCATTTGTTGCTGTCGGCACAGCCAATAACGTGAACGAGCACAATCTAAGTCCCGCCCTTCATACTTCTCAAAGCCCAGTTTTAAACAGGTGTCGCTTTGGTCTGCCGGGCTGGCGTAGTTGTATCAAATATCTTTCTTTATAGTTCTAGAACATCTCTGATTATAAGCAAATGTCCAAGCGATCTGTCACAGATAGTCTACACGTTTCCCAGAGAGGTAGCTATTTGAGATCATGATACTTGTTATGAGATCAAGACGCAAGCATTTCGATGATAAGTGAGTGGATGTACCGGTAGTTAGCCACAGTGGGTAAGCTGTTTTTCCTAATAATTTGAAACCGCATTTGCCCTGCCCACGTGAAAAAGTATTTATTCTCAAAAGAGCTCCGTTAATGAAAGCTTGGGTAGGCCTACGGCACGTTTTTTCTGACGGCTATTTTAACGGATCTGTGCGCTACGAAATGGCGAAAGTATCTAGTAGACACTACGGAGAAGAAGCGCATGTAGGCTACGCGAGGCATCCAACATCATGCTTCGAATCATATGCTGCAGCTTCTTATACCTGTAGCACACACGAGAGAGGGAGAGGGAGAAAGAGCGAAGCCTAACTTAGTCAATCGTTTGACACGGGACAAATTGTTATAGGAATCATGCCACGTTTTTTGTAATCCCTTGGTAGCCTACATCTAAATGACATATTAAAAATCTACCGATTTATATTTAGTGGAACACGGTCAAACTGTTTTTTTCACGGTCAAAGTTGGAGCTTTCCTATTATTTTTTTCATAGGGAAACAGATATACTAGGTGAATGGACTAAAATTTGAGTAGTTTGGATACAATTTCAGTAGTTTTATCCAAACTGTGACAAATAATTTTTTGTAGCCTATTAGGCCTACAAGTTGTCTGAAATATGATGATTAACTGTTCAAACGAGATCACAACCAGGCAAGCGTTGAGGGGACACTGGATAGTGTTGAGACTAGGAGGGGGTGCTTAGTTGCCATTGGGGGACATTAGTCTATTTTATTTTTAAGGGGGGCATTGGCAGGGTTTTGATGAGGTCAATGGGGTGATGGGAAGCTTATGATGAGGTCAAGGGGGATTTTTTTTTTTTTTAAAGGCTGAGAACCAAAAACCTTTTTATCTATCTATCTATCTATCTATCTATCTATCTATCTATCTATCTATCTATCTATCTATCTATCTATCTATCTATCTATCTATCTATCTATCTATCTGCCCCCCTCATCAGACATGACGGCATGACAATCATGAAGGAAGATGGTTGGCAGTTCTTCTTATGTTCACTGTCCCTGGGTCGCTACAATATGCTCAAAATTCATCATTTAAAGACGGTTTTAGCTAAATTTTCTCCCATGGGAGAGCATGCCCCCAGACCCCCCTAGTATGACTCTTATACAACACTATCCCCCAAAAACGCAACTGCACACCACACATGCGCGCGCACCGCTGCAGCACACGCGCCGCCCCGTGCCACCGCGCCACGCCGCACCTTTCTCACCTTTTTCACCCCTGACCCGTTTTCATGCCTGTTTATTGCCTCTAACAAGTAACGGAATCTTTAGCTTAACCAAATAAGGTCATAGTTCAGCTGACAAAAATGAGAAACAGAACCATATAAGGTCATAGTTCAGCTGACAAAAAGGAGAAACAGACAAGACAATAGTTCAGAGAAGTGGTAACTTATCTGAGACAACCGTGGAGGAGATGGCCTATCTTCTCCAACAGATGTCACATACATTACAGCAAGAGCTCACACAGGAACAGAATTCACACAGGGTTTAACCAAACAGAGTTTAACTTGAAACAAAGCAAACAAAAGTCGTAACTACAGGTTATATTTTTATCACATTTTATATTTTCAATAATACATGTATAAATGCAGAGAATTTCTTAAAAATAATAATGATTATTTATTTTTCATCTATCATCTTTGCATCCATAATTTTAACATTACATTTAACATAACATTTTTTTGTTTATTGAATTGTGTTTTGGGCACTAAAAAGGTGTAAACTTATATTTTGAACATCCCAGAGCTGGTCTGGAAGTGAAATGAAAGAGCAATCCAATTGATGATTGTAGCCTCAACCGGTAGACATACAGAGGAATTTCATGGATGTTGGCTGAAAAGGGTTTACAGACAAGTTTTCCAGACTAGCACTTGCAGCGCTTGAGTGTTGAAGTCGCATTAGCCAGGTTCTAATGCCAGCAGAGAATACCGTTATAAGGATTTGTATTATTTTGCTGGTAAATATTGTATGTTTGTAATGTGTTTTCCTGACTTTCCTGGCCTGTCATTCATGATCACTTGCCATGATGCAGTGCAAACTTTTCTGAACTGTATACTTGTGATATCCAGGCTGATCATTCAATTCACTGTACTCTGCTCTAACATCATTTTCATCTTGGGCTGACAAAGATGAAGGCAAAGTTCAGGTTAATAATGGTCCAATAGAGGATCTGCAAGCTGTTGTGAAGGACACCTTTGGAATTCCAGTTGAGCTTATAGTGTCCTGTATTTGAACTCAGGGTAAGGACGCGTTTTGCCTTCATAAAACTGACAAAGGCCACAAACACAAAGGACACCATGAAAGCTGTTAAGGCAGCCGGCAGTTGTTCTTGACCTCACTTCAGATATACAGTAGCTCCTTCAGTCAGTGGGAGTCTTCATCCCATTCAGAATGGGCACGTAATAGTCAAAGGTTAAGTTTAAGGCAGACAGACTTGAGAAGATGTCTGAAGTACAGGCTCCCTCTCTGGTATCTATGGTTGGCAGAAATTCTTAAAATACAAAATGGCAAATTATCACACCAAACTCAGAGGGCAAAAGTCAAGTACCCCAGGTAAACCTGCAGCAGCAGTGGCCTATGTGATAAGACTCTCACACAAGCAGAGACAAATGCAGTGTGTGTGTGTGTGTGTGTGTGTGTGTGTGTGTGTGTGTGTGTGTGTGTGTGTGTGTGTGTGTGTGTGTGTGTGTGTGTGTGTGTGTGTGTGTGTGTGTGTGTGTGTGTGTGTGTGTGTGTGAGAGAGAGAGAGAGAGAGAGTGCGAGCGAGTGAGAGAGAGAGAGAGTGAGAGTGTGAGTGAGCGAGAGAGAGAGAGAGACAGTGTGAGTGAGCGAAAGAGAGAAAAAAAGAGAGAGGGAGAGAAAGAGTTGAAATAACATAGGATAAGAATCAAGTTTAATGTTTGAGATATCTCAGGTGGAGGTGTTCAAACAGCTGCAATACAACATGCAATAGATGTATTACGTTCATTATGTCTTATTATCAATTAATTTGAAGTTTTCTTTTGTTTCAGACATAAAAGTTGAATCCTTTACCTGACAGTTTTCGATGGTAACTTCCATCTTCATCAGAGGGTCCAGCCTGATCTCACAGAATATAAATATCTTTTCCACTTGGTTGATAGGCTACCATATGCTTCTACTAAACAAAACACTAGTCAGAAATGTTTTTTGAGGAAAAAAAAATCTTTGAAATTTGAAAAATTCTGAGAGAACATAAATTTGAATGTAGGAGGATAGAGCTGTGGGAATATAGAAAAAGCATGTCCATGGACCCATCATAGAAAACACTTCCGTGACCCCATCACGGAATTTTGGCAAAATCTGTGAAACTGCCACAGATTTTGTGGCGCAATGGTTGGTGTTCATGTATCAGAATTCATGTTGATCATGTTGCAGTGTCACATGGATGTTGATATGTTCTTTAAAATCTATGTTTTTACATGTCTGAAACAAAAGAAAACTGAAGACTTGAATACAACCTGCAATATGTGCATTTAGAGGAATAAATTGAGGGAAAGACCTGCAACTGACCAGCTCATTATCTGATGTCTTAGATGTCTATAAAGACCAAAATCAGTTGATGCCAGTTATCTACAAACCCCAATTCCATAGAAGTTGGGATGCAAGATTAATTGTGAATAATAACAAAATACTGCCAGTTTCAAAAAGTCTGGTTCTGACATTAGTTGGAGAACGGTACAAAGAAAACATATCAGCCATCAAAACTGACCAAAATTATTGTTTTGGGAGATATTCATGAATATGTAAATCCAACGCGTCTCAAAAGAGTTGGGAGAGGGACAATTATAAGGCAGCAAATGTCGAGGAAGACTAAAAACAAAACAAAGAGCAACAGTTAACAGTTAACAGTTAATAGCATTAGCCGATGAGATGATTTTATATAAAAACAGTGTTGATTCCTATCTTGGACATTTCACCAGCTTAAATGGTAGGTGTATTCCTTGTCATGTTTTTCAATGTTTCTGTAGTGCTTACAGTGTGACAGGTCTTGACCAAAAGCCAGCCATTTTATATTCTGCTGGTCCTTATGTTGGAGTTAAACTGTTAAAAAAACATAGTAGAGAATACAATTTGTCCTTACTATGTGGCAGTAATCGAAGATCTCCCTTCAAAATATAATGCACGAGTGGCTTTTCATGCTGTTTAAACCCCATTTATTTAATTCAGTACTGTATTCAATTCTACAGGTGAGTTAGAACAGCTTAACCAATGTACTACTGCACCCCCATGCCATCATGGAGGCTGACTTTTGCAGTTAGCACTAATACAACTTGCATGGTCAATTTTCACTGTAGCACAGGATGTGCAAGACTCTATTATTTTCAAAAAGAATTGACTTCTGCAACTTCTGATGACTTCTGCAAGCAAAGGACAGTTTCCCATGTCGTCTGGGTCTATTTCAAGTGAGCTCGGGTGGATAGGGGAATGTTAAACCCCTCTATCATTTGCACACATGAAGCGTCCTTAATATGGTCAAGTTTTCACTAGCTGTAATTCTCGGAGTGCTAGAGTGAGACTACAGCCAATATATATTTCATGATATCATGAACCTATACAATGATTTTAATGACAAAATTATGTCTTATATACACTCAATCACGGTAAATCAATGGAATTCAAAACTTTATGTAATAACTATGGAAATTGTTCCCTCTGCATCTTTAATTCTGAGTGACTCAGCCTCTCTGTGATTGTCTTATACCTGAACACTCAAATTGTTCATCAGTACAATTCATTTTGAAATGTTCTTCCTTGTTGTTTTTTCTTATTTGGATGTTTATAACATGTCACGGATCCCCGTCCCAAGTTATTTGAGACGTGTTGCAGTTATCAAATTAGAAATGAGTACATACATTGTACTGTATGTCCCCTAAAACAATATTTTTTCTCGGTTTTAACACTTGATATGTTGTCTTTTCACTATTATCCATCCAAGGAATTTATTGAATGTTTTGAAAATGATAGCATTTTGATTTTATTCTCAGTTTACCACATGTCCCAACTTCACTGGAGTTGGGGTTCGTATTTGTTGCTAATTGATTTATTGTGACCATGTAAGCATGTATGAGGTTGTGGTTTATTGTTGCCCATGTCTCTGAGGTTACTGTAGCATGAAATGAGAATGTGAATGATGGCAACGTAACAAGTTGATTAATCAATTAACCCATTGATGCTGGATGTTGAGTTGCGCAACATTGGCCCTGGCGCCTGGAGCTGCATCAGGCAGGCTCATGGGATTTGAGAACATTTTATCAAAAATCTTGGTATGTTAGAGATGAATGAACACATTCCAATGAAAGATGGGGGTCTTAGTGTTTAAATGCAAATGGTTTAAATAGTTAATGTGATACATTACATTACATTACATTAACATTACATTACATTACATTACATTACAATTAGCTGACTCTTTTATCCCAAACCACTGTCATTTACAGTGTATTGGTTACAGTCCCTGGAAAAGCGTAGTGGCCAATTTTGGCATCAAAATAAAGGCAAAAATATATCATTGCCCCTCTATGGATGGTTATTCTGCTAAATAACGAGAACCACATAAGAATATTGTTTGAATTTCTATCTTCACAGTCACACATCATGTGGTGGTGACGTGACAAAAAACATAATATTCTTAAAACTTTTGCATTGGGAATATTAATATATATATTAGTACAAAGTCCACATATGGTGTGAGACACTCTCTAGGAGCTCTGTGAGAAGGCTGTCAGAGAAACATCAAATGCAGATGTCCACACTCCTAATGAAGATCCAATCATTCGTCATTGCTGCTATATTTTTGTCACAGCGCCTATTCATATCTTTACCCAGAGGAGTTGGGGCGCCAGGAGAGTGTGTGTGTGTGTGTGTGTGTGTGTGTGTGTGTGTGTGTGTGTGTGTGTGTGTGTGTGTGTGTGTGTGTGTGTGTGTGTGTGTGTGTGTGTGTGTGTGTGTGTGTGTGTGTGTGTGTGCGCGCGCGTGCGTGCGTGCGCATGCATGTGTGCATGTGTGTGTGTATATTTGAGAGAGAGAGATAGAAAAAGAGAGAGAGGGGGGTTGGAGAGAGAGAGAGCGAGAGACCGAGAGAATGAGTGATGTGTCAATGATAATTGTTTGCATTTTGGGGAAAACATCATCCTTCAAAATGGTGTCTGGACAGCTGGCGCAGTAGCCATAGACACCACCGTGACAAGTGTAGCATGGAGAGGAGAGGACCTGAGAGAGAACATGGCGGCAGCAGTGTGACAGATCCCATTACAGTAAGCACTCCATTACCACTTCATTCTCTCTCTCTCTTCTTCTTCTTCTCTTCCTCTTTTCTATGCAATCTTTCTTCCCCCTCTCTTTCTCTTTTTCTTTCTTTCTTTCTTTCTTTCTTTCTTTCTTTCTTTCTTTCTTTCTTTCTTTCTTTCTTTCTTTCTTTCTTTCTTTCAACAGTTCCACTTTTTTCTTCTTCTCACCTCATGTCTGTCACCTTTTTTGTTTCTCCTCTAATGACCTTGCTTCTGTACACCCTCTCCCAAACGCACAATGTGGTTGTCTTTCTTTTCCCCGTCAGACCCATCACGCCCCCAACCTAACTCTCTCTTTCTTAATCTGCCTATCCATCTCTCCTTCTCTCTCCCTCCTTCATGTTTTTCCCTTTCTCCCACTCTGTTTGTCTCTCCCTCTCCTTATGCATCTGAGAAATACTCTCTTGCCACTCTCACACTTGTGAAATGGATTTTGGGAGAGAAAGTCCTGTCATTTACAAATATAAAAGCACACACACTGTTCACTGGCCACTAGCAAGGTTATACCCAAACACAGAACTATGTACTGTATACAGCTCAGTTACAAATAACTGACTGAGCTATATAGTTTGAATAAGGCCACACCAATTTAATTTGTTGGTTCTCGGATTCGCCTCTTGTATTTTGTATCAAAATGGAAAAAAAAAAAAAAATCAGTTTCAATACCCCAAAAAATGAAATCGCTAAAAAAACTGAAGACTGCATGTTTTCATGAACGGGGAGGTGTCTCTTTAGTAGTTCGAGGTCATGTGACGTAGAGAACCAATAAAACCACTCCTTTCAACATGCCGACTACGACTAGCGAATCAGGAAACATGTTACATTCAAACATTTACAGACAAACATGCAATGGCAAGTTGAAGCCCCTGTGGGTTAGCAGTAGCAGCGGTGAAACACAGTATTGCTCTTAGTGGAATTAGTGGAGTGGGATAGCAGTTTTAAAAAAGAAAAACAACAACTATTCAACTGTTGAATCATCTCAGTTTATTCAAACCAGATTAATATAATAATTGCCCTGTGACCTAATTTTGTGCCTGGTCTATTTGGCAGCCTTAATTCCCTTCTACACTGTCCTTCTCCATGTCCAGGTGTTTGCCTGTCTTGCACCTTCCTTTGGAGGTCCATGTGAGGCTGATATACAGGTGGTATAACCACACGACTAATTTTTTTATTTTTTTTCGCCCTCTCGCTTCAACTTTTTCCTGAAAAAATCCGAGAACCAACAAATTAAATTGGTGTGGCCTAATGAGAAATTATAAAATGGTTCAATACAGGTCAGGTGCAATCAGGTTTGCTAAAATGTATACTTTGTATTTGGGTGGTTGACATCACGCCCTGTTTTTACGTAACATTAGTTAAAAACCTACAAAATTGATATTTTTCCTCTTGAAAACAAATGTAAATGAAAGAAGATGTGGTACATCATGTTTCATATTAGTCTTAGATGAGAAGAAACATTTTTGCTCAGATTTATGGAAAGGTTTATATGTCAAATGTCCTGTGGTGTGACTGTAACATTAATACAACGTGGAATATACAGTATACAGCTATAAAATAAACCAACAACATTTTGAATCATTTATAAAGCATTTGGCATGATTGCATAAATATTAACCTTATATTAAAAAATATGAATAAAAACTCAATACAGTAATATTATCTACAAGTTAAATTTCGTAACACAAATTGCGTCCTGCGGGGTGACATGTAAGTCAGGTTTGTGGACGGGCAGCTGCAAGGCCAACTACAAGGGTCTTAAAGACAGGCTCCTAACCAGTTACCTCAGTTATTGGAGAGTGGTGTGGAAGTTTAAGGTGACTATTAACCTCTTAATACGTCTACATATTGCAATGTTTCTGTCACACAATGCTTAGGTTCATTTATGTGTCCCGTGGTGTGACTGCTCTTATGGAAGGAAAATACGTTTTTTTATGAATGAAAACACATATCAAGTTTAAACACAATATCATTATCTATTTAGCATGAGCTCAGAGGTCAGTCACGAATACAAAAGGATTAAAATGGCCACAATGCAGTGAATTTCCTGTGGTGTGACTACATGTCCTGTGGTGTGCCATGCTTAGGCATTGTGTTACTCAATCCTTACTTATTTTTCATGCATCATGCAAGGATATAAGGATACCAGGAGATGCATTTGTCACATTCACACAATTATTACAAGTAATACAGTGAAACCATGCAGTGAAATCACAGTTGTCTGCCTGTATCATGCATAGGCGTGTGTGGGTGGGGTTGGGGTTGGGGGTGCGGGTGGGTAGTAGTGTGTGTGTGAGGTGGGGGTTAAAAGAACAATAGCAGAAAGAGCAGTGGGGATATGTTTGTGCAATATTAATCATTTTATTGTATCTTACAGGAATGTCACACCAATGATGTCACACCGCAGGACACATTTTCCCAAAAAATTAGGCGAAATTCCACGGACCACTGACCCATTTTTTTCCTTTTTTTCCAATTTCTCCACCCATTTTTTCAGGAATTGGAATATGTTTCCTCCTGTAAGTATGTTA
>NC_085875.1:30442953-30450453 GCF_034702125.1 Engraulis encrasicolus
GTGTGTGTGTGTGTGTGCGTGTGCGTGTGTGCATGCATCTGTTGTCTGCCGTTATAATTTCCACTTTAATAAGCATTGGATGTAGCCGGAGTGTTGACGTTTGTTCAAATAGAAGACCACACGGTCTATGTGTGTGTGTGTGCACTTATGCATATGTACTTATGAAAGTGTGCTTGTGTGTGTGCGTGTGCAGGTGAGCCGACAGGGGGGGCTCTGTATTGATGGGAGGGCCCTTTCTTACGATTTCGCCCCGGGCCCGGCTAAAACTTTCAGCGGCCCTGTGTGTGTCTGTGTGTGTGTGTGTGTGTGTGTGTGTGTGTGTGTGTGTGTGAGTCAAACAGCCTGAGAGAAAGGGAGGCACACGAGAGAGCTTTAAGCATGCTAATGGCTCATAAGTAAAAAGCAGCCTCAGAAGACCATGAAATATGCAGCGGCCTCGGTAATACACTGGCTCCGCTTTCGCGACGAGTGATCAATCTCACCCAGCCAATATACGCTGTCTGGAGGCACACAGGCACACACTTACACACACACAAACACACACACACACCCAAAGGCATGTACACGCATGCACACACACACACACACATGCACGCATGCACAATCACGCATTCACACATACACACACACAGACACACACTCACACACACGCATAATACATTTACATAAAAACACTCAATTAAGTGTCTGGCCACCTCATGTCACTTAACCACTATGCATACACAGATCCTATGGAAATGTAGGCCTATATGAATGGCCGCGTGTACAGATGTACCGTATGTGATTACCGTCTATCCATGAGAGCATTAGCATGATTTGGTGATGACCGTGTGCATTCCATTATACAACTTCATGGCCTTGCGTTTCCGTGATGTATGTGCACCATTTACAGAGTGGTGAAACCCAAGGACTAGCCACAGCCACCAATTAGCCATTTCTCACCGTGATGTCAGACAAGTTCTGTTTTTCAATGCAAAGTAAGAAACATGCTACCAGTTTCCATAGAAAACTGTGTGACTGGCGTAGGGCTGTGCAAAATATCGAATTTTTAAAAATAGAGCGTTGTGACTCGTGACTCATTTCGGCAGAGCGGGTCACATATTGTGATATCAATATTGCTGTCAAACAATCAAATTTCATAATATCGAGTTGAAACAATGTTTTTGTCATTTGTCTATACAGCCAAAAGGTAGGCTATGCTAAGCACAATACATTCCCCTCCACTTGAGCCATTGCGAGTGCAGAGCAGACTTGCGAACCAACACCACAGTGTGTTTCTCTATGGCCCTCCACTCACACTGCTGAAGGGAGTGAAGATTGTGAATTGTTTAGCTCAATTATTTGTCTTTAAAAGAAATATTGTTTAAAAAGTGATATCAATATTGAATGAAATACTCGTGGTATTGATTTTTCTCATAATCGAGGAGCCCTAGGCTGTGGTGTAAGTTTTAATGTCTATGCCACCAGATGCTAATTTTTCTGTTTCAAATGCATTGAATAGAAGGTGTCTGACATCACGTGAAAAAGGCTTATTAAATTGAATCAAGATTCAAATTAAAAACCTTTGGGTCATTTTATGACCCATCTGGGCCCAACCAGCATGGAATTTAATGAAACCGAGTGTGCCTTTTAGTGTCAAAGTAAGAACCCATTTCTCTTATTGCACAGACACTCTCACTCTTTCTTCGTGTGCTTTCTTCAGTGTGAAACGCAGCCGTCAAAGTCATCATCGGCACTCCTGCAAGAGAGTTGACACATGTCCTAAATGCCTCTAATGTATTTACACTGAAGAGCACACCGGGTGGGCGGAGAATAGTCATTGAGCATCACCAGAGGCGCATCTTGTCACCAGGCTAGGCAGGCAGTCGCTTGGGGCCCCGAAGTCCCTGGATGGTGAAGAACAGCTCGCACACTTTACTACAGTAGTGGCAAATTTCTTTCAAATGTTCACTCCTTTGACATCTCGTTTGGGGCCCCAGCTGAACCTAGAGTCGCCTCTGAGCGTCACGCCTATGAGAAATCCTCCACGCTGTATTACTAGCAGTGTGAAGCTGAAGGTCACAGCCTTTCAAGCAGCTCAGACAGACACTGATGCTTTCATCCAGAGGACAAACTGTCTGTCATTGTGTGAATACGCTATAAAGCCTGTATGTAATATAACTATATATATGGGGACTGTTAAACAGTTACATTTCTACTTGGCAACAGCCAGCAGTGGTTCTACCCATTTGGTGGCCCTAGGCAAAATATAGACTGAGGCCCCTTTTCCATGGTAGGGTGGACCCTGTCGGGGGCCCTCTACAATGGACAAATTTGGTGGGGCCCTAGGCAACTGCCTAGTTTGCTTATTGGTAAAACCGGCTCTGGCAACAGCTATCGCGTGATACACTGGGAGGGCCCGCTCTTCCCTGTTTATAGGTGTGGAGAGTGCCCTTTATGGGCTCACAACAAGCTGGTGAATCCAGCAGCAAACATCAATAATAGGAATAAGTCATGTGTTTGCAGGGGCTCTTCTGAACATTCATAAATTGCCTGCGGGCTTGTTGTATTTGGACTTAAAACTCCTCTCCACAGAGTGCGAGAACCAAGATCGATGTACAGATATCCTAGGAACATAATGTTTTACATTAACATTTATTTATATGGACGGTCAAAAAATATGGTTTGAAAGTGGATGGAGAAAAAGCTTGTTGGAAACACTTCAGCTGTCCCTGACCTTATAGAAAAGGATTACTTGAAACACAAGTGTCTTTTTCTATTGCATTTGTGCACCATGCCTTTGCATGTTAACTCGTGCTCCACAACACTTGTGACACAGCCTGATCTCCAAAAAATCTGTGCTCCTGGACACAGATGTTAAGGACACAAAATCCGTGTCCAGGAGCACGGATTTTGCCAATTTTCCGTGCTCCTGGACACGGAATTGTTTTCCGTGCTCCTAGACACAGAATTGTTTTCTGTGATGGGCACACGGAAGTGCTTTCTATAGGCTATTACCACAGCACTGTGTTAACTCTATCATTACAAAATATATACCAAATGCTAATCCTAAACAAAATAATGCTATAGCAATTTAAGTTGTGCCCTGACCAAAACATTCCCTAACCTTAAAGGGACAGTTTGGTCAATTTCAACATGCAGTTGTATTGCTCACACTACCCTTGACCTGTCAGTACCTGGTGATGCCACATTTTTCGGCTCAGCCCTTTCCGAGATATGAGCAATTCTAATGGGGGCAGCGTTTGTTTACATTTTTAAAAAATGAAACATAGGCCAACTCCAAATATTTTCCCAAAAGGTACTGCTGTTTGCTAGTTGTCTGCTGATGTTTTATAACCTTTTGGATGTTTTTGGGAATAAATAAAAATGTTTTTTTGAAATGTAAACAAAGCTGCCCCCATTACAATGACCAGGATCTCGGAAACGGCTGAAGAAGAAGAAAAAAAAATCTCAGGCACTGACAAGTCCAGGGTAGTGTGAGCATAACAACTGCATGTTGAAATTGACCAAACTGTCCCTTTAACCAGTCATTAAAGACATCTTTTTGAGAAATACCTTTTCCAGTTTGTTGGTAGGCTATCAAGTTCATATAATGAATGAAAGAAAACTAGCTGTGCCCAGACCAAAACAATCCCTAACCCTAACCTGTCAGTAAGTAATGTTTTTTTTTTAGAAAATATATTTGAAATTAGAAAAATCCTGAGAAAACACAAGACTGGAAACAGAGCTGTGGGAGTATAGAGAGAGCACTTCTGTGTGTCCATCACGGAAAATAATTCCGTGTCCAGGAGCACGGAATTTTGGCAAAATCCGTGCTCCTGGACACGGATTTTGTGTCGTTAACATCCGTGTCCAGGAGCACGGAATTTTTGGAGATCATGTTGCGTGACAGGTTAAGTTTAGGCATGGATTTGGTCAGGGCACAGTTTCGACACAATTTCACCATTTCCCTTGCTTGTTCATCTTGGCAAAAAGAAAGCAACAGAAACATAGCTTTACAGACAGGTTAAGGTTAGGTATGGTTTTGGTCAGGGCACGGCAAAAGATTTTTGCGTTTAAGCAAGACATTCGCAGCGGCAACAGAAATTCAACACGGCAACAGAAATTCGCAGACACGGCGAGAAAGCTGTGCAAGCCTCGTCACATGACAAAAGTGATTTCTTATGGCGTTGAGGAGCATGACTTAACTTGTATAGGTGTCGCACCTCAACACGGAGTGCACTTGCGTGAAATAAATACGCCTTTGCATGATGACAGTCTGAGGCAACAAAGTGCTGGCAAAGAGGCATAGAGGTTTCAATACATGAGTGGATGCGAAAAATCCTAACTTTTCACCCCACGACAGGTCACTGACTTCTGGTTGTAGATCAGGTTTGTGTGATGTGATTTGGAAGACCTAAGGGTACAATGATTGTTTTTTTTACCCCTTTAGAACGTGCATAGAAAATGTTCTAGTGCAATATTGTTTCAGTTAGAAAAACATAATTCACAAAAAAGGGTATTTTTATGAGGGGCTTTGCAATGTACCATCCAGAGTGGCCATTTTGCCTCTGCTCAATATTATATTTTGGTACACTAGGCCAACTACATCAGGGAAACATCCTAAGGCTTCAGTTTCCCTGAACAACCCTTTACAGCCTGTCATCAAACAGAAAGTGTCTATGCCTGAACAGATTGTCCAGAATCTCTGCATGGTGAAACAGATGTACAATGTAATGCACAGTCAAAGCAGCACTGAGTTGTACAACACATAGCATAGCATCACTAATGTGATGTGATTATTAAGTTTCCATTTTGCAGCACAGGTGAAAAAGTTGTTGATAATTTGAACAAAGATCATTTGTGTAATTACCTGGCCCCTGAAGGGGATTGCTCAGGTATTGCAATGACCCGTATGTCTGTTGTTTGCTTGTCCACTCACAGTGTGTGTGTGTGTGTGTGTGTGTGTGTGTGTGTGTGTGTGTGTGTGTGTGTGTGTGTGTGTGTGTGTGTGTGTGTGTGTGTGTGTGTGTGTGTGTGTGTGTGTGTGTCATCCGCAGGGGGAGAAAAATACACACTGAGTCATTGAGCAGCACTGCCCAGAGGGCCAGGTTGACATGGACATTGGATGGATTTTTCCCACATTTTTTTTAGCTTTGTTTTCACAATAGTAGTTTGTTTTTAATTTATGTATAGATATCAAAAATAAAACTGCTCAGCTCTGCTCCAAAAGGCAAGCCCGCTTCCAGCATTTTCTGTGAGAATGCAATCTAGTTTTTATTTATCCTTTCTTTAATGAGGAAGTGGTCCCATTGAGTTGTACTAACTCTTCTGCCAGGGGTTCCTGACCAAGAAAGGTGGGCAAAGGAGTTACATTACAAGAATAAAAACACAAAAGACAAGACAAACCCCAGCAAACCCCGACAAAAATGCATAAGGCTGAGAGCCCATGTATAGGCCTACACAGACAACTAAAGAGCAAACAGCAAACAAGCAGTGAAATAAATTTTAAAAAACAATCGCAATGCTCTGTTAATGTAGATTCTTAGATACCTTTAAGAGAATTTATAGGTGGAAGAATTTCGAGATTTAGAGTTGCTTGAACTTTTGGTATGTATGATGAAAATGCAGTTTTACCAAGTTCTGGTCTTGTTTGTGGAGCATGTAAAAGTATTTTTTCTGATGATATTGTCCAGTAAACACTATTATGATAAGAAAGCAAATTTTGTTTAGCCATTCGTTTTTTTAGCAATAAAAGTCAGTGCATGGATTTTCCTCCAGAGAAAGAGGGAAGGACAATTGTACATTTTCTTAAATTGTGCACTGGTGAGTCCGGCTGATGCACCTGTGATGAAACACAGGTCTGAGTGCTACAACACATCCAGTTTCTTAAATAAAAATAAACTGGAGTGCATATATAGTGCTTCCCCATTGTCAAGCACTGACAGGAATGGGCTGTGAACTAACCATCTCCTTACATGGCAAGGAAAGCACTTCCTCATTCTAAGAAAATATCCAACGTTGGGTCTCAGTTACTTACAGATATGGACACCAAGAGGGCTTTATCATCAAGCCAGATCCCTAAATACTTGTAAGAGGATACTCATTCTATTTCAGTGCCATGTTGTCATAGCAATGTTAGCTATAACCCAAAAAAAATGTAGGTCTTAGAAGCCAATGTAGATGAAATCGTGCAAAAATAATGGCCCGGTGTTCACCCAAAGGAAGCACAGTACAGTAGCCTACAACACTGCCTTTCTCGTTGAATAATGACAAAGATCTCCTGCGCGTTATGGGTCTCGGGGATCAGTTGGCCCTGGCCTGTACTAGCACTACGTCAAACACTGGACCTGATCCAGACACCACAGCCCGAAAAGAAAAAAGAAATCCAGGTCCCTCCAGTGCCAGCAGTGCTTCCAGGCAGGGGCGGACTTTCCATCAGGCAAACCTAGGCAATTGCCTAAGGCCCCGACCAAGTCTGTCCCAACTGTCACACAACACACAAAAAGTATGCTTAATCTTAATTTGTCACTTGTGTAAAGCAATCAAATATATAAATGAGACAAAATACTACAATAGCACCAACACACAGAATTGTATGTCCATATATTGACTTTTGAGGGCCCCATGTTTATGTCTCGCCTTGGGCCCCAAGATGGTTAGATCCGCCCCTGCTTCCAGGTTTGCTCTCACGCTCTCAGCTGCTCGTGTACAGTACTGTATGGCTCTGGGCTGCTGCTGGCACTTCGTCCCCTGTGCATAACTCTGCCATATGCTGGGGCGGCTATCGAGTGGCCTTCTTAGCCACATGTCCCATCTCCAACGGAGGCAGGTTTTTCTTCTCTCACCTGCGAGGGAGTTTTGGTGGTGGTGCTCAATGGTGAAGTTGGCTCACCTGCTACACAATTTCTCTTTTGATATTTTTTTAAACTCATGGATAAATGAAACATTGTGAAAGAATGTTCAACACACACACACACACACACACATGCACACACACACACACACACACACACACACACACACACACACACACACACACACACACACACACACACACACACACACACACACACACACACACACACACACACACACACACACACACACACACACACACACACACACACACTCTCTCTCTCTCTCTCTCTCTCTCTCTCTCCTCCCAATGGCATGATGTAAGCTACCTTCAATCTCAATTTACTAGATGGCAGAAATGTAATAAAGATGGAAACGTGCGAACAAGTGACAACTCAATAGTTCACTCTGTCGCTCTCTCTCTCTCTCTCTCTCTCTCTCTCTCTCTCTCTCTCTCTCTCTCTCTCTCTCTCTCTCTCTCTCCACATCAAGAAAATGCCCCACAGAAATCGAGCTGACACTGCCTTAAAGCCATACTATGCTACATTTTCAGGGTTAATGAATCATCTTGAAAAGTCGTTAGATGGTTAAATGATTCATTGCAGGGTAAATGAGTGCTCTCTGGGCCAACCCCAGTGGTCTTCCAAGCAATTGGGGTCACGG
>NC_085875.1:30465453-30512953 GCF_034702125.1 Engraulis encrasicolus
GCAATGTGCACCGCAAAACACTAGGTTTTTCTCCGCGAACGTGCAGCGTGGCTGTCAGCAGGTATGAACACGGGCGGTTTGCAGGTAAACATTTTAGTACCAAACGTAACTGGTGCAGGCACCGGCACAGGCTCCATTCTGGTCAGCCTGAAAACCCTACATGATGCAACTAACGGTCCTTTGACTACCTTTAACATTTGTACAGTGTATGTAATGGTAGTGGCGAAATTGATTTGTGCCGCATCACTTGCCTTACTATCCATCATCATAAGCCTCCTCAGTGACCTTCTCTCTGACCCTGTCGGCCAGACCACGGTCTTCTTCCTCCTCCACAATGACAGCCTCTGGCTCCACAATGTCCCCGACAGCCAGACTGCAGACAAAGGGACTGCAATACAGCAGCACGCCACAGCATCCAGGATGAATATAGGGCTGACCTCGAGCGGTTTAAGTAATAAAAAAGATAGGCCTACTGACTTCTCATTGTCGGACCCTTTTTTTGCTGTTCCGTTCGAAGTACTCCTTCAATGAAGTTCTTGTCAAAGATGTGCTTTGCATTATAGGCCTAATGTCAATGTGAATAGGTTTGCATGCCTCTCTGTTGGAAGTTCAGTGGGGACACTGTTCTGTCTGTGGTAAAGTCATGTAATCTCATGTCTGGTTATACCTTACCAGTCAATATTAGGCCCACATATGCTTGCTGCAGGATACGCTTGCGCGGGCACGATTCGCGCATGAACACTTTAACATGTATATTTAATGTCAATTTCGTGCGCGTTAGACACGGCAACCAAACGCGTGCGTTAGGTGCGATATCTTCAAAGTCGCTGGGGGTGATCCTAAGAAAAACTGCACAGTTCCACGCAAGTGCTTCTGGTGAAAACGACGATGGCAGCAACTTTTAAGAGTGTCTCGTGGAGCTTGTCCGAAATTACAAACATTTGCTATCATACTTCCTGCAAATATAGGAGCAGTAGCAGTATCGTCTCCTTGCCTGGGGAGTCCTTTTGTTTTTGTTTTTGTTTTCCTTGCCATCTGTGTTCCCAATGTCCGCATCGCAATGCTGCACGCTCTCTGCCCCCTGGATGACACCGCCAGAATTTTGCGTCTTGGTCTACTGCTTTTAAAGCAAGCATGTGCATTCGGTTGTGCGCGGTGACGCACGTAATTTACAGCACGCAGCAAGCGTGCCAAGGGCTTAAGTGTTCAATAGTGTGTGCTAGTATGTTATTGTATGGTATTTTATTTATTTATTTAATAAACATGTCATAAGTAATAAAGTAATATATACTGGTCTGACCAAAATAGAGCAAGTTGTGCAGCTGAATATCTCTATTACTGGAAGTTCAAAATGGCGGGCATGGAGAAGATCCACCTGTTTTGTATGGAAAGTATAATTTTACCAGACATAGTGAATTATTTAGAAATTGGTGGTGTTGGAAAATACTCATGAATAAGCTAACATTTGTGAATGGGTAGAATACATTATGGAAGTAAACCACTTAAAAAAATGACATACTCTACCTTTTAAAAGTGGCTGAGTTAAAAATTAAAAATGGGACGCTCCTCCACCCCATCCCGAAGGAAGCACCATCCTGGAGGCGACCGGAGTGGTGAGCGGAGAGGGAGACTATAAATAGGGCTATTTCTCAGAACACTGCGCTTCTGCACCAAATCAGAGTGACCAACAAAAAACGTCAATAGATATACAGTATTCCCCGGTGGTCCTGTAGCCTGCAGCCACACTGTGTAATACAGCTTTCTATTAAAGTTTCTATTCAATCTCCACTGTTGCCTGGTGCTTCGGTTCCAATGTGGTACCTTCAGGGCTGGACTGGGGGAGAAATAGGGCCCTGGCACTTTTGGCATAAAGGGCCCCTCATAATTAGCAGCACAGTACTGACTAAAATGTTTTTTTTTTTTTTACATTTCTGAAAATAGGGGCCCACGAGAGTGCGGGGCCCACCAGGAAAATGCCTGGTATGCCAGGTGGGCAGTCCAACCCCTGGGCACCTTCGTCTATGGCCCCTGCTGCCACACCAGCCACACCAAAGGCTGCAGTGCAAACCCTGCCAGTTGGGCAATGGGCAAAGCCAGTGCCCAACTACCTCCAACTCACAATGACCAGGATGCCCTCCACAGCTCCTCTGATGCAGTGGTCTCCATCAACACATGGCATGGCATGGCATGGCATGGCATGGCATGGCATGGCCCTTCAACTCAATCAATCAATGTTTGAATTAGCACTACAAAATGAATCAGTTCTGTAGTGAATTCAACAATAAGAGAGGAAATTCAACAATTAAACAGCTGCTAATGGAGGACAGCTTAATACAAAACTTTAGAGGGTTAGATTTAACACTATATTGCATGGACCTTACTATATACTGAATATGCTCAGAAAAGTGTAAGCACACCAAAATAAATCTTTTTTTGCCATGTGGATTCAACTCAAGTTGAATTTGAGTGGAATTTAACACTATATCAAGTGGAATTATATCAAAATAGTGTTGAACTAACACTGCAAAAAATATAATGCAGCATGCCCACCACTGCTCCTCTGTGGTGCATTTCTGGAAAGAGTAGTTGTAAGCAGTTGGCAACTTCGGTATAGTTGCCAATGGGAAGTTGCATTGCAACCAACAAAGTAGCTAACACAGTTAGCAACTACGCTTTCCAGAAATGCACCCCTGATCGGCGGATGGCATCATGGACCGTGGGATTGGGGATGTCAGTGGCCCCAGACGGAGTTGCCAGCAGCCAGTACTAAACCGATGTTCCTTCTGTCCCCCCAATGGCAGAGCTCTCCAACCTCAGTGTTGCCATAGTTGTGTGCACAGTGGCTTTCCAAGATGGGGGATCGCATTGAGAGCATTGGACAATAAACCTGAGGATGGGGTTGTCTCGATTCAGGTGGCAGTATGCGAATGGACTAACTTACAGACTAGAGACTAACTTACAGACTGTAAACATAGGAAAAAGTTAATTGAATTCTGCTTTGTTCTTGTTTCTACAGCAATTTTACATTATGAAAGCGTTTACGTATAATGAACAGGACTGGTGACATGGATAACTGACTACCTCACTGGGAGGCCCCAGTTCGTCAGGCTTGGTGACCATACATCCCAGACTGTTGTCAGTAACACGGGTGCGCCACAAGGAACGGTGCTCTCCCCCGTGTTGTTCACCCTGTACACCTCTGACTTCAGCTACAACACAGAGACCTGTCACATGCAGAAGTTCTCTGATGACACTGCTATTGTGGCATGCATCAAGGATGGACAGGAAGGAGAGTACAGGGAACTGGTGGAGAACTTTGTCAGTTGGTGCCGGGACAATCAGCTGCAGCTGAATGCCACCAAAACAAAGGAGATGGTGGTTGACTTCAGGAGGACCACCCCACCACTGTTGCCTGTCTCTATCGAGGGAGAGACAGTGGAGACAGTCAACACCTACAAGTACCTAGGAGTACACCTGGACAACAAACTGGACTGGGCTGCCAATTCAGATGCTCTTTACAAGAAAGGGCAGAGCAGGCTCTACTTCCTACGGAAGCTTAGATCCTTCAATGTCTGCAACAGGCTCCTGCTGATGTTCTATCAGTCTGTCATGGCAAGTGTCCTCACCTACGCTATTGCCTGTTGGGGAGGTAGCGTTAGGAAGAGGGACGCTGGACGCCTTGACAGGCTGGTGAGGAAAGCTAGGTCTGTGGTGGGTATGGAACTGGAGGATCTCACAACCACAGCCGAAAAAAGGACACTTAGCAGATTGGACTCAATACTTGAAAATGACAGACACCCCCTGCACCCGTTTCTGGCCAACCAGAGGAGCCTGTTCAGCTACAGACTCCGGGCCTTCCCCTGCCGGACAGACAGACTACGGAAGTCTTTTGTCCCCAGGGCCATCCAGCTCTTCAACACCACACAGAAAGAGACAATTAAAGAGATTGTCATTGGTGACTGGACTGCATAAACTAGCCCCCCACACTGGAACACTCAACCTGCAGCCACTACACCCCCCCCCCTTCCCGATTCTTTTCTCTACTGAACAGTTACACTTCATTGTGTGTGTGTGTGTGTGTGTGTGTGGGTGGGTGTGGGAGGGGGGTTGTGGGTGGGTTTGTGTGTGTGTTTGTGTGTGGGTGGGACAATGTGTGTGTGAGTGTGTGTGTGTGTGTGAGAGAGAGAACATGTGTGTATGTGAGATAATGTGTGGCGGTAGTACTCAAGATATATTTTTCCTGTAATGTTCAATTATGTGTATAATGTCTTGTGTATGTTTTGTATTTGTGTATTTATGTAAGCTGACAGACACCTTAATTTCCTTCGGGATTAATAAAAGTACTCTACTCTACTCTACTCTACTCTAACACTGCTTTGTTTGGTTCAATGATACATTGTTTAATGTTGCACTGTACATGGTGGCGTTTTGTTAGTCATATATAAAAATAAATCCATCCATATACATTTTCTGGTTCATCTGCAAAGCTACTGTAGCTGTATCAATGTGAATTTTTCACCTCCAATCACCAACCTCCACCCCACTCGGTTTACCTCGGGTTGACACAGGTGAAAATCAGGTGGAGTCATTAAAAAAAAATCTATTTTAAAAGCCATGGGTTCATGAAGTATCTTGGTATAGTGAGAAAAATAAATGTCATTTTTTCTTACCGTCCAAGGTGTCTCTGGGCTTGCTTATTTCCAGCAAGTGGAAAAACAGTCCTGTTGAAGTGTGTACAGGTTCAGCAAGCTTCACACACACACGCGCACACACACACACTCCACCACTCAGCCACCCACCATCACACACACACACACACACACACACACACACACACACACACACACACACACACACACACACACACACACACACACACACACACACACACACACACACCCTCCAGAGCTCCTAGCGTTTGACAAACTGAAATGTCGCGGGTGCTGCTGAGTCACCCGTCCCCAGGGGGCCTCCTTCTTTACTCCGCAGCACACTCAGCATGGGGGGCACCGCCGCCGCCACCGCCATCACCGCCACCCCAATCACACGCCTACACCGCCGCCACCACCCCCACCACCACCATCACACACACCTCCACCACCACCACCACCACCACCATCACCACCACCGCCACCACCTCACACGCCTCTAGTCAGGCAGCCTGGAACACCTGCGGTATGGGAGTGTGTGTGTGCGTGTGTGTGTGTGTGTGTATTGATGATGATGAGGCACCTGGTGTGTGTGTGTGTGTGTGTGTGTGTGTGTGTGTGTGTGTGTGTGTGTGTGTGTGTGTGTGTGTGTGTGTGTGTGTGTGTGTGTGTGTGTGTGTGTGTGTGTGAAGGTACAAGGCTAGCTACGGCACCTGCGGTACACTACATTACGTGTGCGAGTATGTAGGGTGAGCGGGGGATACCAGCTCCTAGCCTGTTATTTCTTTCATTCACTCTTTTTTTTTAAACTCATCTCCGCCTCTTCTCTCATCACAGCCCGGAGTTAAATTACTCTCTCTCTCTCTCTTGGGGGTTGAGAGGGGTGGGAGTAATATCAGCTCAGCAGTTGGCCTCACGCCTGTTCAGAGTGGTGAAAATTGAAAAAGGACATCTTTTCCCCCCTTATCAAATTAATGAAACAACAGTTCCTGATAAAATGGAGCCTTGGGTCATTCTAGTACTTGATTTTTTTTTCATCATATGGATGTATGTGAGAGACGTGTGTGTAGGCCTATATGTGCAAGTGTACTGTATATCTAATTGCATTTTAGTGTGTGTGTGTTTGTGTGTTCATGTGTGTGCATATGGAAGCGTGCCTGTGTGCGTGTGTGTGTGACCATGGTGAGAGAGAGAGAGAGAGAGAGAGAGAGAGAGAGAGAGAGAGAGAGAGAGAGAGAGAGAGAGAGAGAGAGAGGAAGAAAGGAAGGAAGGAAGGAAGGAAGGAAGGAAGGAAGAGAGGAACAGGGCAAAAGAGAGTGTTGGAGAGAAAAAAGACAGTCAGAGAGACGGACAGAGAGAGGGGGGGGGTGAGAGGAACACACAGGGCTAAAGAGAGAAAGAGAGTGTTGGAGAAAAAAAAGGCATAGGCAGAGTCGGACAGAGAGAGAGAGAGAGAGAGAGAGAGAGAGACAGACAGACAGACAGACAGACAGACAGAGAGAGAGAGAGAGAGAGAGAGCAAAAGAGAGAGCGAGAGAGAGAGATTAAGGAAGGAAGGAAGGAAGGAAGGAAGGAAGAGAGGAGCACACAGGGCAAATGAGAGTGTTGGAGAGAAAGAAAGACATAGGCAGAGAGAGACGGACAGAGTGAGAGAGAGAGACAGCCAGACAGACAGACAGGCATACAGACAGACAGACAGACAGACAGAGAGAGTAGCTCAGCTGCTGCATGACCCAGGGAGTAGAGGGCATCCATCCCCGACTACCTCTCCATCAGCTGAGGCGGCTCCGGCTCCGTGTCTTCCCCAGGAAGCAGAGGTGTAGAGTGGGGTATCTAATTAGCGATATCGCCCCTATCCCACCAGGGGCAGCTCCTTTCCAAATGAACACCTGCGCTGGAGGAGAGGCTCTCAGCCGATACGATAACAACACCTTCTCTCTCACCAGTGCTTGGGGTCCCACGTACTGTACACCACACCTAACTTCTGTGAGAACAAAACCTTCACCCACAACTCCTCACCTCACCCCCCCACCTCTACCTCTACCCGTGCACTCTGTCCGGGGCCTGTTTAATACACAGTTTTGTCGTGCTTTGCATTAAATTTCGCTGATGCAGAGATTTGTGAGATTCACGGGAGGTCTCAAAGCAATTTAACTGGTGAATAACTCTTTTTTTTTTCAGACAAAACTAGGATGTAATCCCTAAACGCACAGCAAAAGTTTTCCATGCTTTTGTTTTTCACGAGGAGGAGGAGCCTTTCATGTAGGCTACAGAAAACTTTGACAAAATAACTTCCGGTATAGTTTTAATGTAGCTTCAAGCTGTCACAAACTGACTACATAGAACACACTGCGTGAGTGATGTGCAATCACAATAGATCAGAATTTCTAATTGTACACACATTAAAATTATGAACTTACAACAGCTATGGGTAGGCTACTGTATTATCAATGCTATTGTATTGTAATACTGCTACTGTATTATCACTGTATTGTCACAGCAGGGAATGGGAAATATTACACATTGAAACTTTCTAATTAAAAAAAGCTTCCCTTTTGCTATGACTCTCGACAATAAACATTCCGCTCATTTATGCTCTACGCATAAGTAACTCATATTGTATCATATTGTAGGGTAGCCATTTTAAAATGTTTACACAGTCTTGAGCCCTTGTGTTAATTTTGATAATGGGAAATATTACACATTGAAACTTTCTAATTAAAAAAAGCTTCCCTTTTGCTATGACTCTCGACAAAAAACATTCCACACATTTATGCTCTATATAAGTAACTCATATTGCATCATATTGTAGGGTAGCCATTTTAAAATGTTTATACAGTCTTGAGCCCTTGTCTTAATTTTGATATAAAGCTAGTCTTGCATACATCAAAATGCTGTGATCATTATCGTTCACTCACAGTTTGATGTTCATTCAGCACTTTCATCAGTTTTGCCCTCCAACTAAGGTCCATACTGTGTGATCCGTAGGCCTATGAGGACATGCTGGAGGAAACAGGAGTCCATCTGACCTCTTCAGTGTCCTGCTGCAAAGTGAGTCTCATAAACCTTATAAACATCGCCATGGTGATGTGTCATATAAGTCAGTTATGACATCATTCTATGTCACAGTCACAGACAGGTGACTTAAATAGAATAAAGAGGCAGCCTAAATTGTAAAGGACATTGACAAAGGAAATATGATCAATGTTTTAATAGTGTATGTCCTAGCTGACATAGACTACTCAATAGAATTTAATGATTAACTAGAAGTGCCCTCAGAGACTGCAGACCTCCGCCAAGGAAGCTGTTTGGTAGAACATTTGAGTATGTTAAACCCTATTTTTTTAGACTTTTTAAGTCTTTCAGCCTTTTTTTGTGGAGTTAGAAACTGGAATGTCAAAATTCGCCCTATCCCGCTATGGTGAAGAGTCTTTTAAAAAATAATTTTCTTACTCATATTATTATTAGTTTTACTCATAGGGCAGCCATTTAAAAATAATTCTGCCTTGTGTCCCCATTTTAAAGTTGAGATAAAGATAGACTTATGGGCCTGTGGATCAATCCTGCTTTGTTGATTTTCATTCACTCACAGTATGATGTTCATCCAGTTCCTTCATCAGGTTTGCCATCCATCTGAGGCCCATACTATGTGATCTGTATGTGGACATGCAGGAGCAAACAGGAGTCCATCTGACTTCTTCAGTGTCTGCTCCCAAATGAGGCTCCTCATGCTCAGGTGAGTGAGCATCATAAACATCGCCATGGCGATGTGTCATACAAGTCAGTTATGACATCATCGTTACCGAAAGGTGACCAAATTGGAATACAGTGACAGCCTGGATATTGAAACACTGTAAATAATGAATAATGATTTATGTCCAAGCTCAATTCAATACAATTTCATGATTTAGGATCTATAAGCAACTCATTATTTGTTGTAGGGCAGAAATTCCCTTTATTGCCAGACATTTAGACAGTTTATTTAGTCTTGTGCCCCCAAGTTCAAATTGAGATAATGCAATTGTGTAGATGAAAATGATGTGATATCACAAAATGATGCGTGCGCATCCGTCTTTTGCATACCTACTGTTCATTTCTGCTGGTGTCCTTGATAATCACAATGCAACACAATCATCAGAATGTCACACAATGCTGAGAGCATATAATGGCTGTGTCCAAAGTGGGAAGTTAGTGATTTGCTGCCTTTTGTTGTCTAAACCATTTGTTCAAAATCGTTCTCTAACCTTCTAAGGTACCATTTAAGGCTGAAATCGTTTGTATTAGATTCTGACAGCCTTTATCTTACCATACACTGTCTTTGAAGGCAGCATTGTTACGGGCTTTGTTGTATATTGCACTTGATGTCTGTCTATAAATGTCAGTCCTGTGTATGTCTATGTCCTTCATGGTATAGAGAGAATACACAATTTCAATTTCCTTGTATGACCTGTGCATATGAAGAAACTGACAATAAAAGCTGACTTGACTTGACTTGACTTGATATTGATTAGAGGACAGTCGAGAGTGTGACAGGAATAGAGTGGAAGAGAGAGATGGGGCAGGGCTGGCAAAGGGACCCAGGCTCAACTCGAACCCTGGTCGCCATGGGCATGCAATCCCGTATGTGAGGGGCTTACCATGCTGCGCCACATCGCTCCCCTGAAGGCATCATTGTATATTGTATACAGTGTATATGTTTACTGCAATGGGCAATAATGTGTATTTGGCCTTTGTTTATGTCTTGTATCTATGTACACTGTATATGTAAGCTATCAGACACCTTAATGTCCCTCTGGATTAATATAACTACTCTACTCTACTCTACTCTACTCTACTCTACTCTACTCTACTCTACTCTACTCTACTCTACTCTAGCATTGTACTGTATACCTGTTCCAAAGTTCTGTGATGGAAACTGGTTGATGACATTCCAAATATTGTGATTATGATGATAATTCAAATAATTGTGCAACAACTTCTCTTTGTTATTATGATGCATTTAACTGCTATTAAGCCTTCAGAACCAGCTGTCATTGCAACTTATCTTTTACATAAATCATGTAACGCTTGGGGGGCTCAACACAACTGAGAGCAAATTTACTGGACGTTCTATTAAGCAGGACTATCTTATTAGGTATTGGAATGTGTTGGGACAGACATCATCTAAAACTATAAAGCTGACTGCAGCTCCCCTCTCAACAGAGAAGAATGTGAAAGATGTGGCAAGCACCACTAGAGCTAACAACTCCCCGGCTACACACTACCTGAATCACAGCAATGTCTATCAGAGCAGAATCTTGCCCTGAAGCTTGGAGTGCAAGGAGGACATGCAGCAGTTGATTTGAAAGAAAGAAAGAAAGAAAGAAAGAAAGAAAGAAAGAAAGAAAGAAAGAAAGAAAGAAAGAAAGAAAGAAAGAAAGCAAGAAAGAAAGAAAGAAAGAAAGAAAGAAAGAAAGAAAGAAAGAAAGAAAGAAAGAAAGAGCGTGTGTGTGTGAGAGAGGGGGGTAGAGATGGGGAAGATGGGAAAAGGGGGTTGAGGTGAAGTGGTGCGGTTGAGGGGGAGGGAGAGAGGGAGAGGTTGGGAAAAAAGAGAGATAGTGCAGTGAGATGGGGTTAGAAAGAGAGAGTTGGGAGAGAGGAAGAGAACGAGGTACGGGTAATAGAAGAGAAGATGGCAGTGTAATGGCCGTAACCGCCCAGTGATTGCCCATGGCCGACCGACCGCCTGTACATCCGCCAGTCTGCAGCCAAACAGGAGACGGGAGAGGACAGAGGGGGGCTTGATCACATGATGATGGTAATGGATGTCAGCGTCATTTTGTAGCATCAGCAACATCGGAAAGAAAGAAGATAGCATAGTGTGCGTGGATGTTAGTGTGCGTTGGTGCATGTGTGTGTGTGCCGTGATTACTTGAGTGAGTGAATAACAGTGATTGTAGATAGTGAACACTGTGTATTTGCAGGGAATAAGTGTGTGTGTGTGTGTGTGTGTGTGTGTGTGTGTGTGTGTGTGTGTGTGTGTGTGTGTGTGTGTGTGTGTGTGTGTGTGTGTGTGTGTGTGTGTGTGTGTGTGTGTTATTTGAAGTGGATTGGTGGGCCCTTGTGTGTGTGTGTGTGTGTGTGTGTGTGTGTGTGTGTGTGTGTGTGTGTGTGTGTGTGTGTGTGTGTGTGTGTGTGTGTGTGTGTGTGTGTGTGTGTGTGTGTGTGTGTGTGTGTGTGTGTGTGTGTGTGTGTGTGTGTGTGTGTGTCATTTGAAGTGGATTGGTAGCCCTTGTGTGTGCGTGTGTGCATGCGCTATCTAGTCCTTGTGTTAGGGAGGTACACTGGCAGGTTTGGACAACAGGGGTCAGTCAGAGGGAACGCAGTGGCCAATCAGATTAGCTATGACACGATTTGGCGACAGCCGCCACAGCCAATGGGAAGGTTGGAATGCTTGCATTCTGCTTCTAACAGACATACTCCAGTCGCTTCGATCGTTCGCATCACTCTTGCTACACAGAAGCGATTCTCTGTCTCTTGAATCTTGTCGCGGACGGTCTATTCGCCCGGTAAGGAGCCAGAGTGTCTGGCCACAGAGCAGAGGGCCCATCAGAGATGAAGAGGCCCAACAAACACCATCCAGGAGTTCCTGTCTCCGTAGGATGGGTGGTTGGCTAGGGTTGATTCACTGCTAATAGGCTGCTTTCATGCATAACAATTGGCCTGATAGCAATGCCATTTACGTCCCACTTGCTTGCCACTGAAATGTCAGGTAAACAAAGAATAGACCACCAAAGCGGAAGACAGAAGAAAATAGTCTTTTTTCCATTTTCTAATCTCAAAGGCACAGTAAGCAAGGTTAATTTGGTTATGTGTCCAGTGTTAAAAATGTCGACCTTTACAAACTTGATGATTTAACATCTTAAATGTGAGCATCAAATGGGAAGTGCTATAAATGCCATTTAGTTTTCTGTTGCTGTTGTTGTCATTTTGAGCCTACTGCTACATTTCTCTCACCCGATTTCCTGTAATCTTCCACATTATTAAATAGGACAGGTCCCAAAATCTACAGTATGTATGGAATTATTAATGTCAATAAATATTGGAAGGGGGCTTGATTTAACAGTAGAATCTACAAAATTAACCAGCATTCTGCTGCTTTACTGGCTTGATCATCCTGTTCTGCAAAAACCCATTTGGTGTTTTAAAAAAAGAGAATAAAAAAGATTCATACACATAGTTATCTTGCCTTAACAGACACAAGACTAGACTAGACTTTTGTCCCATTAATGCTGAAGCCCTTAATGAAACTGTCATCCTGTGTCTCTACACAGCAAATTGGTTGGTCAAGAGCACAGTGGTGACTCACAGGCCTAGAGCTGGTATGAATATAAACCTGGTAAACACACAATGATGAATCAGAGCTGAGAGATGCGATCAAGTTATTCCTCCGGGAGACTCACCCTCATCATCATCCCTTAAAGTACCCCTCCTCAGCACGACTGGGCTGGATCCAAAAAAGACTGGGTCATCTTATCACTGTCTAAAATTGTGGGCCGGTCTCCTCGAAAAAACAAAACAATAACGGCCCCTGTGGACCATTGGCCCAGTGGGAAATGCCCTGTATGCCAAATGGCCAGTCCAGGACTGCCAGTCTGAAAACATATTGTAGAGAAGGATGGCTAGGGGCCCAGTCAGTGAAGCTGCACAGTGTGGTTAAGACTTCATCTGCAAGGAGGGAGGAAGATATGCTGACTTCCATTTTGCGAGGGCATGTCATGTGGAGCCCATTGGTGGACGCCGGGATTAGGCAGCTTCTTCCTCAGTCGGGAGTTGACAACAGAGAACCCCAGTCAGATTTCCTCAGGCAAAATCAGATTTATATATATATATATTTTTTTTTTTTTTACTTTAGGCAGAGTCGAGCAGATTTTCTCCTCTCCCAAAAAGATAGCAACATTGTACAGCAATGGATGGAAAAAATCTGATCTTTGTAAAAAAAAATAATAAAAAAAAAAATTTAAGCAATCTGTCTGGGGATGCCAAAAGAAAACATACCTTAAAAACTTTTCCAACTGCTGGAGTAATGTCTGTGTAAAGGTGGTGGTATGCACATTTAAGAGTTGGTTATAACCCAGAGGTGAGTGTGATAGACGAGTAAGATCACATCTGCTGGTGAAATCGTTGCGCTCAAGTTGCAAAAAAAAAAAGTTTCTGAGCAAAGTAAATAAACAAATATTGACAAGGAGCTAGCATGTGTAAAAAAAGATAAGGGGACAAAGCATAATCTACTCCCAAGGTGGTATAACAGCACAGCACCGCACAGCAGGCATACTTGTCAGTTGCTTTATATGTGCATGCTTGCAAGTCCACACTGTTGAAGTCGGACAAAATCTACATAGAATATTTCAAAGCTGATGGGAGCAGCTGCTGTCGTCGTAATATCCCTCCGAAGAAAAATGCCTGAAGCAAGAATACAAAAATAACTGAAGCACTAAACTATGGCCACAATCCCTGGGGCAAAAAACGTGACAAAGAAAATACATAAGGGACTGTTCGTAATTTACCGGGGGGGGAGGGCTGGTGCGTAGGGGGGGGAGGGCCATGATGAAAAAAATGAGGTGGAGGGGAGGGCCATGGCAAAAAAAATCGGAGTTAGGGGGAGGGCCATGGGAAAAAAAAACGAATTTATTTTATTTTATTTTTATTTATTTTTTTAAACAATAATAAAACATGCTCTGAAACACATCGCTTTGCGATGCACGGTCCCGGTGCATATAGCACTGAAGCGTGTATCTGTAGTCAAAAAACTATCAGGTGCAGCTAGATTGCCCGCGCTGACTCTCTTTCACTGTAGGATTGCTAGTGCTACGGAGGAACATTGAGCATCATAGAAAATGCCCGTGAGCAAATATCAAACTAGCTGAGTTGAACTATATGAGCTAAACAGTTTGGGAAGTTTTGACAACGAATTGGATGGGCATTTCCAGAGGAATTTTGGAGAGGTGTTGTAGTCAACTGGTGGTCACAGCCTCTGGTAAGTCATGATTTTATTTATTGGCACCGCCGTGTGCTTTACATTTGTGTTCAAAGAACTTTTAGACCCCAACCAGACCGGAAAGAACAGTACCTAGGCCTAGACGTACTTTGGTAGAACGGTGCAGTGACGCGAGTTTGTTTTGTTAGCTTGTGGTGTCAAGGTAGTAATAAAAGTGGTATTAACGGCGATGTGTTGGCCATGCATCATAAGGTCTTGAAACCATTGGAGGAGCTAACTTGTTGTGAAGAGAAGTCTCATCACTTTGGTGAACAAAAACGGACCGAGGAATTATGTACATTTAAAGCGTGACGGGAGAAGGGAATGTCACCAAAGTTGTGCATCGTGTCAGGTACTTTTGTTTCTTGCTGTGGAGATTGGATTCGTAGAAGCGTGTATTGGTATGCTAGGTCTTGCCTGTTGCTGGTGAAGTAGTCTAGCCTAGCCTCGGAGTTGGCTATGGGGTGAATCTGAAGGAGAGCACAGCCGATGGTGTGCCATGGCTTGTCTATCATCACAGTTGTCAAAGTTGAATTGCCGCGCAATAGCCAAGTATTCCGGCCCCATACGGAATTTACAATAGGCAAGTCCCCAGACCTAATCTCACTTGTGATTAGGTCTGGTGTTAACCAGGCAATCTTGCTGCTGATTTGACCACCATAGCACCACCTATTAATGCGTCTTAATGGCCTACGTTAAATGCAAACTAAAGGTGGCTTTCTCACTCTCCCTGTATCAATAGCCAGCAATGGCTCGAGCTGCTTTGGCGCTTAAAGCCTACTTCTTGCTCCGATCACATCCCGAACTCTTTGGCCGTCAGAGTGTAATTGCATTCGGGAAGGTAGAGCTATGCCTGTGTGTGTGCGTGCGTGCTTTTATGCGCGGTCTGGGAGACAGGACAGGGGTCCTGATCGAGATGCACCTGATCCACAGTCGCAATTGCAAGAAAATCTAAATTATTTGAAAGCCCGGTCACCTCTCACGAGTGCATCGCATAGCCTAGTCAAAGCATTTCTTCTAATTTCACACATTGCACACTGCCCATGCTGAAGAGACAAACTGTCAAGGCAGCGCGATTTGCTCGTGAACGCGCCCTCACCTCCACATCAGGTGCGCGTTTCACTTCCGCAAGAAGAACTTAATAATGTCAAAGTGAGATGTTAAAGAAAAAAAAAAGTTAAATCTAGCCATCCTTGTTTAGGCTACATAAAACATGAGGAAGTTAGTCAGATGGGATTCGCCATTCCTCACCCTAAAATTAATTAGAATGCAGGAAATTGCATCTAAAAAACAGATTTTTTTTTCACATCACCCCTGGTCAAAACCAGTTTCTGCGTCCCTGGCTTCGCTACTGTGCTGAACATGTAAAACGTACCTTGTGAAAGGCGCTGCAGGGAAATATTGAAGCTGGGACATTGGTATTGAAATGGAAGTTTTTATTATCATTTTTATTATTATTATTATTATTATTTTTACTTAACACGTAAAAAAAATAGTGAAGGCAATTTGTCTTGGTGACAGTGGAGTTAAAAGGCATCCCATGCAGCCGCAGAGGTAGATTCTAGCGGCTTAGGTATCCACTGATATCGATAGCACATAATAGGCCTAGTGCAGACAACCGCCCTTGATGTAGGCTATACTCTGACTGTTCTCATGATGGTTGTTCATCTACCAGTTTTACATAATTATTTTTTACCTGTAGGGGGAGGGCCATGGGAAAACAAAATTGAAATGGGGGGAGGGCCATGGGGAAAAAAATTGAGGTGGAGGGGGGGGCCATGATTTTTTTTTTTGACCGGACTTCCAGCGCACCAGCCCTCCCCCCCCCGGTAAATAACGTACAGTCCCTAACTTATATTTAAGCTGCGCCCTGTCCTGCTTTATGATTACAGGACTGTAATGATGATAAAAGAAGTGTTAGATTGCAGAGCCTGGGTCACAGCCATAGCCTGGTTCTCACGCAAACCCTTGTGCATTTTCACCCAACTTCGTGAGCTCGCACGTAACAACCGCCTGCGTGAGAACCAGGTTACAGAGCCATGTGCGTACAATATATTTCACTTGACAACATTTCCGCTTACAACTGTTGTCAAGACTAGACAAAGGCAGCAGCAAGCCAGGGCACAGGCAACCGAGGTAAATGACATCTTTCTAAAAGTGGCATGGTCTCATGTCTCTTTCATCTTAGCTCATATGTAATTAGGCACAAGTGGCTTCCTTCCAGTATAATCATTACTTCAGCTCAGTGTTGAAGTACTTTCTCAGATACATGAAAGGCACCTCTAGAAAGACTTTATATCAGGTAGAAGACCTTGGTGGTGCTGACCAATACATTCAAGAAGGCAAAGAGTTAACATGACATGGCAGACCAAGTTATCAATACCGCATGTTGTTGCTACATTTCTCCAATTGTATTGATTTTGCCCCCCTTTGGCCTGCGGGGGGCCCCCTGGCAGGTTGGGGCCTCTGGTCTGCAGCCATATCTAGCCTAAAGACATGTAACCACAGTACTTAACAGTCCCCGGCCGCGCTGCAGTCACTGCAGGCAATAGTTTCACGGTGCCTTTTTCTCTCCAATGCCCCTCCTCCCGACCACGTTGTCGTCCTATGTGTTGTTGTGCCAGAGGCTCGATAGGGAACGAGGTGTATGGCTGAGATAATGGGTGTTATTGTTGAGTTTGTACGTGTATCATTGCCCAAAATGCATCATACAGCCAAGGAGGTAGGCACAGAACGTATAATTACGAGCAATTACCCGCGCTGTTTCGCTGAGGTGGCTGGAGCCTGGATGGAACCTGCACTTGGTTGAAAACGGAGTTATTCAGCCTTGGAGGAGATGAGAGTGGCAAGGTACTATAAAAGCTCTCAGAGCCATTATGTCTGCAACGGCCATATGCCTTTCTGAGAGTGTGAGAAAGATAAAGTCTGTGAAGATAGTGTAGTGTCTACAGTGAGACTAATAATAAGTATTTGATCCTTTACTGATTTAGTTCGTTTTCCTACCAGCAAAGACATGATCAGTCTACAATTTTAATGTTAGGCGTATTCTAACATGGAGAGACAGAATATCAAAAAGAAAATCCAGATGTTAATTGATTCATATTTCATTGAGGGAAATAAGTATTTGATCCCCTGCCAACCATTGAGAGTTCTGGTCGCGCAGATCAGATGGGTACTTCCAATCAACTTGTTATCTAAATTGAATACGCCTGTAAATAGTAACCTGCATAAAAGACACACTGAATCTGCAGAATCAGTCAGTGGTATCAGTCAATCAATCAGGCTCTAAACCAGGGGTGGGGAACCTCTGTCTCGAGGGCCATTTGCGGCCCTTGAGGTCGATTTATCCGGCCCCAGATATGATTTTAATGGTATGCAGCTTCACATGAAATATGACATATTTTGTAAAGGAATATTAGAAATTACATTTGCAACACAATTAAGTTATATTCAGGGGTCCTAGAGCAGGAGGGGACTGTTTTAAAGGTAGCTGCCTTCAATATAGGCCTTAAAGTGCAGGGGGAAATCCTGGATTGTGTTCATAATACAGCCCTCCGAGGACTTTTACGGCCCTTGGATGAATTTGAAGTGGCCCCTCGGATGAAAAAGGTCCCCCACCCCTTCTCTAAACTCACCAACATGGGAAAGACCAAAACGCTGTCAAAGGATGTCTGGGACAAGATGTTAGACCTCAACAAGGCTGAAATTGGCTCCAGGATATTAAGGAGCAAACTGTTCTTCCTAATTTTAAGACATACAAAATGATCATCAATCATCAATCATAGGCCTGTCTGTGGTTCCATACAAGATTTGACCTTGTGGTGATTCAATAACCAGGAGAGCAGAGATAATGCGCCCTAGGGCTGTATGGGAAGAGCTAGGCAATGAGGTAATCAAGGCAGCTGGAATCTCAATCACTTAGAAAACTATTGCAAACACGTAATATATGGGTTCAAAATGTTTCTTTTCTCCTGGCTGCATGACACTAGCTGCGCACAACTCAACCTCTATTTGTTGGAAACTGCTGTCGGTAAAAACAATTGCTCACATGGTTGGCTGCCAGTGTCTTGCCCCTCCTCACAACATTGTGTTAATAAACACGGTGGACCCATGTATACCACAGATGATTAAAATCCTGCAGTGCATGTCTGGTAGCCCTGTTTCAGAAGGAACCTGTGCAGGCTCAGCTGAGGTTTCCCAATGAACATCAAACTGGATTAGGATATGATTGGGTGGTGCTGTAGTCAGGTGACACCAAAATCAAACGGTTTGGCATAAACACAACTCAATGTACACTTATGAGGATTACAGTTAATGACAGGGACACATCTCACACATGCATACGTACGTATGCACATAAACAAATGCACACGGACCCATACAACATAGACCAACTCTAACTTGTGTGCACATAAACACCAGACAAACACATACACAACCACTCACATGCCAACACCTGTAAAAGAAAGCATATATTCTCTATGCTATGCACATACAGACACAGAGACACTCCTACAACCGGAACTGAACTGGAATCACACAACAGGGCAGTTCTGAGCACCATCACTACCCCCATCGTTTCTCACCCAGCATGTGGCATCCCCAGCTGGCCCCCTCCGCTCCCCCTCTGAGCTAAGAGACCCCCATGAATATTTCCCCTGCTGGAATGACACTAGATGCCCCCCCCTGCTGCACCACAGATTAATGCCTCTATGATGATAGGAATTAGTGGCCGATGGAGGTACATGGACTTTAGTGCGGCTTTTACAGGTTTTCAAATGGGGATGGGAGGATGTTCACATGCAATGACTTGCTCTTGGTTCGATATTTTAGTGCTGCAGTATGTTAACAACAGTAGTAGTAAACTGTCAAGTGCAACAAAAGTGCTGCATTCATTACATTGACTAACCTTTTTCTTACTGAAAAGGTCGGCAGCTACATTTGCAGCCCCCATCAATAGAACATGGCATTAAAGAAGCTATAACGCGCCCACCTATCCATATTGTCTACACAATAACGTGCTCGCGTAGCGTAACATATGTCGGGAAAACCACCCAGGCCTTGAAACATAAAGCTGTAGGGAGCCTAAATGTACCATGAAGTGCAATAACAGATTATACTGTGAGATTACACTTTGATGACCTCCAACATAATATTAACACGGTTCAGGTGTGTGGTATGGAACAGGTCGAACGAACCAAAGGACAGAGGATTGGCTGCCGTAAATGAACAGCTTGTACTGTTTGACATTCTTTGATATTTTCCATTCCTTTTTTTATTTTCAGCTTTTTTGGGAGCTCTGTGCATGCCCTTTGTGAAACAAGGGAAATGGCTTAAAGGTGAGAAAATATTGCATTCTTGCGTGTGCAATAATATATACAGTACATATACAGTATATTTAAATGCATTGGAAGTCATTCCGATATGCATTCTGTTGCTAATTTAGATGAAAAATACTCTAGTCAGTCACATCGTTACATCTCCTAGCTTCTCATACAGGGTATAAAGCAGCGACTCCAATGCAGCAACTGATGAATGTCTGCCAAAAAACATTTGCAATAAAAAGGTTTGTCAGTTAAAGTAGCATTGTTGAGCATCTGTGATTATTTAAAAACCTATATCTACATTCATCTGCAGTACATCCTGTACAAAAGATTCAGATTGTTTGGGAATGTGGTGTGAATTTGCATGTGTCAAAGTGTGCTTGTCCTCACCACATCTACATTGAATAGCACATATTCAAATCTGTTGCCCTTTGACTGTGTTTGATGTTTTGATGTGGGGGACATCAATGCATTTATGTGTGCGCATTTGTCTGTGAGCCTGTGTGTGTACAGCGGTGTGAAGGTATTAGAGGGTGTTCAAGTAAGTAGGCAGACATACACACAAACACAGCCACACACATACAGTGCATGCACACACACACACACACGGCCGGCCACACACACAAACACGCGCACACACACACGCGCGTGCGCACACACACGCATACACACACACAGCACACCCCTCACACTCTCACACTCTCACACACACACACACACACACACACACACACACACACACACACACACACACACACACACACACACACACACACACACACACACACACACAAGCCCTATTATTAGTGATGAGGAGTTGTGAATCAGAGCAGATCTCGCGTCACTGCAAAGTAGGCTTCCGTGACTGATGAGCTGGAGAATGAGAGGAAAGAAAAATTGTGAGAGGGGTGTGGAGAGCATTATGAAAAGAAAAACCCAGAAAGGAAGAAAAAATGAAAGAGAAAAAGCACAAAAGAGAGGCGGAATAAAAAAAAAAAAGAATACAGTGAAGGAAGGAGGGCAGAGTAAAGAGAGGGAAGAGAAAAGTGCTCTTATAGTCTAGTCTAGACTTTGGAGTCTGGGAGATAATAACGTGTCCACGTGTAACCCATCGAACCGCAGCTCAGCACAGCACAGCTCAGCCCACCAAAAAGGCTGCAATGCCTACATGAGTGTCGGAGCCTAAGATGGCTGTAATGGGCCCCAATTTCACCCAATCTAGCCGCAGTAACCCGAGCAAGCCGGGCTGCTCACATTTGTATTCATTAGCATAATAATTAACTGTCTGGCGCCGGTGGATCAGCACTGCCACCTACTGGACCGGGGAGGAATGAGTCACTGGGGGGAAAAAAGTGTGTGACTGCAAGTGCGCACGCACACACGCACACACACACGCACACACGCACACACACACACACACACACACACACACACACACACACACACATACATACACACACACACACACACACACATATCGTCACGCACATACACACAAAGGAAAGCGGGTGCTTAGAGAGACAAATAGACCACAGAACTCAATAAAACATCCAACAGACGCATTTCACTATTCAAAGATTTTATTATTAGCCGCTCGTTTCACAATCAGGCCCAGGAGTCATTCATCTCGGGCAGATGATGTGACCGAGTGCAGTGCACCATAAGGGTGACAAAATGGAGAACTTAGACAAACAGCCTCACGCCGAGACTGTCCTGTGTAGCCCACCGGCTCTCTCCCTCTGTGTGTGTGTGTGTGTGTGTGTGTGTGTGTGTGTGTGTGTGTGTGTGTGTGTGTGTGTGTGTGTGTGTGTGTGTGTGTGTGTGTGACAGCAGCAAGCCCAATGCTCAGAGCCGTATACGGCTCTGCCAATGCTGTGTAGTCAGCACCCCCTTGTGGTCAGCTGTGGAAATCCATGATGTGCCTCAATTCAGCACCCCGTGAAATCCAAGGCTGTTAGACAGACACTGCTGCTGGTACACAAAGCGCAGCCAGTCACAGTGGTGTGGTCACTGTTAACACGTGTAGCGACCGTCGCAGTGTCTCACAAAGCCACCTTGAAGTGTGTTGCTGAAGCGAATCCTGCCCTGGCTGGCTCAGTTAAGGGTTTTTAAACCTGGTCTCTGTATGGAGGAGTCTGTGTGTGTCTCACATACCGTACGTGTACCAGTTTGTAAGTCTTGGCCAGGGCCTCATTTGTTGCCATAGGCACTGAGCTCCTTGTCGAGGAGGTGGGTGAACCTGTGGTTGAGGAATAGGAGCTGGCCATGGGGGAGGTAGCGCTGAAGCATGGCATCTATGCGGTCACGTTTTAACAGGATCTGAGGGAGAGGGAGAGAGAGAGAGAGAGAGAGAGAGAGAGAGAGAGAGAGAGAGAGAGAGAGAGAGAGAGAGAGAGAGAGAGAGAGAGAGAAAGAGAGGGGGGAAAGGAAGAAAAGAGAGAAAGGGAGAGAAAGAGGAAAGCAAGTAAATAAAAAGGAATAGACAGGAGGAGAGAGAGAGAGAGAGAGAGAGAGAGAGAGAGAGAGAGAGAGAGAGAGAGAGAGAGAAATAAAAAAAAGGTTGTTGCCAGATATATTACAAAAATAACCACCAACTGCTCACACAAACCCTGACACAGACGAAGAACCCAGTGATTCATTTTCGTTATGACGAGTTGACCTTTGTTTTATGAATATGTGCAACACCTAACAACATTTTGTTGGTTTTCTAATGCAGCTCCAACAGTATATTCGCTGGATACAAACATGCGCTTTTTGTCTCTGGCTCCATCACAATTGAGATGCATGCATGATGCATGTTGCTGCTAATAACCAGCCTACCAGGCTGTCAAGCTAAACCTGCACATCACATATGCCCATCACAAGTCTACTGGCGGTACAATTGTACACAGGGTCACAGGGCAAAACACTGATAGGGCCCCATGTGTGACCTGTCAAGGTGAGAATTGGGCCCCCACCACCAAAGGGAGGGCCATGGGCCCAGGGGCAAATACCCTGCTAACTTTTAAGCAGAACCAATTCAAAGTTTCGAGTCATACCTATCATAGATGTAGATGTCTTCATTCTGAGTTTGCATCTTGTTTTATTATTCAAGCTGCCTAACAATGACTAATGTTTCTATGCTGAGATGCATTTTCTTCAGATACAAGATTTTCTCCTACTCTGGGGAAGGAGCAGCTGAGCAATGAAACAATAGTCATTGTTGTAGAGTTCGATTGTCAGTTATGGCTTTGTTAAAAAAAGGTGTAGTCAGAGAGGGGGAGTCAATTATGTTTATCAACCAGGTTACACAAGAATGAAGTAACTGTTCCAGAGTTCCATAGACAGCGGACACTATTCTAATAACTGGAAGGTATCATTGTTATCGGAATACAGCAGAATCTTCACAGTCTTTCACTTGAGGGTCATTCCACGCCAAATCAACAAGTGCCCGCGCACTTAGGTCTCAAAAAATTCTGAAAATATTACCAAGTGTACCCATGGTACTTAAGAGAAACACTGTAAATTTATTTGAATGTAAGATGTATACTCTCCGTGTTACAGCCAATTTTACTGGGGGAGGGGGGTGCCCATTTTGTTCACACTCTTTTTTTTTTTCAAAGTTCACAAGCCCCTAGCTCAATAACTGAACCATGTAGGAAGCTCAAATTTGGTATGCTGGTACATAGATAGGAATAGTTTGTTGCTAAACTGACAGCTTTGGTCTGTATGATCCTGCATTGTCATAGCATTCCCTCAAAGATGATGCAAATTGTACTGGAGTTTTGGCTGTGCTCTGTTTAGGCCTTCAAAAGACATATTTGTGCCCAACATAGCCTCTTGATTTTTTTCCCTTGTAGAGACAAGTAGGAACACTCTCATAAAAAGCTATAAATAGAAAGGAAACCCCATCAGTTTTTGAAAAGAAGACCTCACAAGTCTGACAAATCATTTTGCGTGTCATTTTCAGAGCTCCAGAACCCCTTGTGGGATTGTCCACAGATTTTTATTTTATTTTTTTCTTCATTCTCCATGAATTCTTCTTTTTAAAAATGCCAATGAGACTTGTCTTATGTGATGTTTTCTTTTGTAATTTCGAACCTGAACATGGGCAAAATGCAAAAATAGAGCAACATGATTTCGATAACATGAAAACTGACAGTTTAGCAACAAACTATTCCTATCTATGTACCAGCATGCCAAATTTGAGCTTCCTACATGGTTTAGTTATTGAGCTAGGGGCTTGTGAACTTTGACAAAAAAAAGAGTGTGAACAAAATGGGCACCCCCCTCCCCCAGTAAAATTGGCTGTAACACGGAGAGTATACATCTTACATTCAAATAAATTTACAGTGTTTCTCTTAAGTACCATGGGTACACTTGGTAATATTTTCAGAATTTTTTGAGACCTAAGTGCGCGGGCACTTGTTGATTTGGCGTGGAATGACCCTTGATTATTCTTGATTATTCTATCCATCCTAACCGTTCCATGTCTCACAGGCAGCCCTTAGGGAAACAACTACATCCTATACAGTTTAGGACAGAGAGATTGCGCAAGAGTTTCTTCTCTCAAGCCAATCTAGTTTTTAAATTCTTAAGACATTTTTTTCTTTTATCATTATTTTTCCTCTTCATTTCCTATTGTGTACTTATTTTTACTACACAGTAGAGAGCAGTTGCAACCTTCATGTTACTGCCAATCGTGCCAGCACAAGAAAGCATGTGACAAACAAAATCTTGAGGGGGCGCTGTGGTGCAACGCGCTAAGCGCCCCACATTTGGACTTGCATGCGCGTGGGGACCTAAGTTCAAGTTTCCCAGTCCTACCCCCTTCTCTATCACACTCATTTCCTGTCTCTTCTCACACTGTCCCTTCATAATAAAGCCCCAAAAGCTGCTGGCAGACAGACAGACAGACAAACAAACATACAGACAAACCAACATGACCTCGAACATAACCTCCTTGGCGGAGGTATTAAATCTTGAGTCTTGAGACTTTTAGCTGCAGAGGGCAGCAAAGTAAATTCAGGGGAAGCAACCCGCCTGCAAGTCAATCTCATTCCACCTGTCCTCTCCTGCGGCTTTTGGCCTCTTTCCCCAGTGTCGCCTCACCTCCACAGACAAAGGAAGTTTCCCCGCAGTCAACCAGCAGTGAGAATTGTTTAGGGCAGGGGTGTCAAACTCAAAATGACCGAGGGCCAAAATCAAAATCTGGAACGAAGTCGCGGGCCGAATTCAACCATTACTTTTTAAAAATGGACTAAAATAGTGCATGCATGTTCATACTTGAGTTTAAATTTCACATACACTCTTTCCCCATCATATTTGTTAGTTAAAATGTGTCTGCACATCCTGTGACACAGCAAATTTCATGTTTAACTCGTGTTACGCTATACACTAATGGTGTATGTGGGACAACTGTAATACACATTTGAAATGATCTCGCAGGCCAAATAAAATGGCTCCGCGGGCCAAATTTGGCCCCCGGGCCTGAGTTTGACATCCCTGGTTTAGGGGCTTTCCCCTTTTCAACATCCTGATTGCAAAAGAGAAAATGAACTTGGAATTATGTTTTAGCAGGATGTTGAATAAAAACTTGATAACATCGAGTCTCGTGTTGAGGTTGTAGAACACAAAGAACAACACAGACTTCAGCTCCCTTCTGTTTAACAGTGTGATGGTGAAGGAGAGAACAGTTGCCCCGCCAAGACTCAAACCCAAACCTTCTGGGGTACCAAACTGGGCTCTCTAACTGCAACACCAACGAGTCAAGCTCGTTGGCATGGAATCCTAATGATGGGCACTCCATCACAAGTATTTTCCGCTTGCTTTGAGATGATGGATTGTAAACTTCAACCATTTTAACGCACACATGAGTGTGAGGATAATGACAATGATGATGGTGATTATGATGATGATCAATAGACACTAATGGACATCATCCATGTCCATTTTAGCCATAAGGATAATGGTGGCGTTGATGGTGAGGTTTGATACGATCCTGCTAATAAGGATCATTACAACATTGGTAATAATGAGGATGAAGATTATGATGACAATGAGTATGATCATGACCATGGAAGATGACCATAGCAGCCATCAACTACAATGACGGAGATGCCTATGGTGGAGATGACAATGATAATGAAAGCCCCACAGCACAGCACAACACAACACACCACCGTATAGAGCTCACCACCAAACCAGACTTACAGTACGTATGTCTCGGCGGGCAAAGGAGCAGCCCGATAAGTTCCCCAAAAGAAGCATTGCCAGGGGCATGGTACCATACTCTGGGTGCATTCCAACCTGGAGACTTCCATTCTCCCTTGCTCACTTGCCTACTTCTGACCTCATGATGAGGTCACCGACGACAGAAAATGAACTCAATATCTTGCAAAAGCACAATTCTAATGTCATTTTCTCATTTTTACGATTGGGATGGTGAATGAAAAACAGTCCCTCAAAAATTGTTGTGGCTAGGCTGACGGCTGGGAAACTTAATTGTTTTCTCCACGGAGGCGGGGCGAGGCCACAAGCACAATTGGAGGACAGGAGTGTGCATATTGGAATGCCCACCCTGTGTACCTCAGTCATGGAGGATGGCAGTGTGTTGACTGCTGGAGAGTGCTGGAGTGCTCATAGTCTCCACCCACCTGTTGGGCATGTTTGCACTGCACTGGCAACCCTCAATTGCAATAAAGCAGAGCTGTAGATAGAACATAAATGGCTCTGCAATATAGCAGGAAACTCGTGCTGTTCCAAATGTGACTCGACATGAGACCTTGTGCACAGAGCCCATAACAGAAAAACTAGTTTGCGACCATCAGACCTAAGTGGCAGAACTGCAATTTGCCCGCCAGGCTACAAGCCTGATTCTCTAACTCAGGGGTGTGTCAAACTCATTTCAGTTCAGGGGCCACACAGCCAGTTTGATCTCAAGTGGGCTGGAGCAATAACACAAGTGCGACATATCATACAGTAGATCAGGTTGCTAGTCAATCATCTCGAGGTAGATGACGTCATGTATATCAGGAGCATTGATTTCAAATGGCCAGCAAAAAACATAAATTCATCCTGAATTATTGAAAACCTGAAGTCTCAGACACGGGCAGCACCTTTGTAATGGAAGATTTTTTTGACATTCTTTGTTTTTCTTTTCTCTACAAGTCTGGGGCCGTACAAACCCATCTAACGGGCCACATACCGCCCCCGGGCCTTATGTTTGACGTCGCTGCTCAACATCTTGCTCATGAGTACTTGCCCATGACCAATAATTGATGCAGTCGGCTCCTCTGGCACGCTCCTAAAACTGCATTGTTTTTCCCTCCAAATGCTCCAACCATGGTCGTGCGGTGCCAATCACTGCCAGTCATTAGGCATATTAATTAGCCACATACAACGGGTGGAGCATTCGGAGGGGAAAACAAGCAATTTCATGGGCGTGCCCAGAGATGCCGACTGGGTCAATAATGGGGATGACAAGGGTGACTGATGATGCTGACAGCTTACCTCGCTACCGTGTCCCAACAGCCTCAGCTCCTCCATACAGTGCCGGGCGAGGTTCCGCAGGGTTCCTTCGGCCAGCAGTAAGTTCTCGTGCATCTCGCACACCATGGTGAAGGCCAGGTTCTGCACACCGAGCCACAGCGCCGTGTGTTCGGCGGGGAACGGCTCGCCGGCGGTGAGACGCAGCACTCCAAAGTCGGCCTCGCCCAGGGCCACCGCCTCCTCTCCCAGAACGCACTCCACACACGGGCTGCCCGCCGCGTCCCGATGCAGAGATATCGCCGTCCGCACACGCCTAAAGGGGTTGCAAGCAAAGATGGAAAAGTTATCTGATCAAATCAACAAGAACAACAGACAGCCCCGAATACCTATTGCATATTGCCATTAGGATGTCCTTTGTAGCAGTGTGTCGCATTTAGATGCCCAATGTTTGGGGGATCTCTTGGTTTAGACCCCAACCAGGGGTACATGTAGGCCTACCAGTGGTACCACTAGGGATACGCGAACAGTGAACAAATATCCGGGGGTACGTGGAAAAATTTAATAACGAATATATGGGGAGTCACATTGGGATAGAGGAAATTTAAATAGAGCATGAGTGAGGGGATTCCTCCTCGTAAACATGAAATAATGGCTTAGGGCAGGGCTATTCAATTAGAATTTCATGTGGGCCACATTTAGAAACCAAGAACTGCAGTCGGGCCGCATATTTTCAGACATCACGACCACTGAAATGACACTTAAAATCAGTAGTCCACAAACAAATTTTAAACATGTCCCTCTAACCTAACACTTAACCACATTGAATGTGAATGTATAAGACAAGCAGAAGAATCACAAGCAAATAATGTGTTGTACTGCAGTAACAAAACTGAAATGTATACTGCTTCAGTTGGGGGCCTTGCCTGGGCCGCATGTGGACTGCATCTGGGCCGCATGTGGCCCCCGGGCCTCCAATTGAATAGCCCTGGCTTAGGGGGTGCCTACGCAGGACACTAGAAAAGGTTGGGAAACACTAGTTTAGACTATCCTAGGTGAGTTATGTCAGTCTATAGCCTATAAACAATCCTGAGCCTGATGAAAAAATTATTCAAATTATATCCTGCTTTGTGTCTTTATGAAACGTGCTATATTGAAGTCCTATGGATATGCACAGCATATAATAATGGCTTTGTATTTGTAACTTTAAAGTAAAGTGTATAATAGCGCTTGCATGGGAAGCTTAGGTTACCGAGCCAAAGCTAGATGTCTCTCCTTCTGAAGGAGGCGTCTCCTCTCCGGGTCAGTCTCCGAGTTGTCCTCCGGTCCAAACACCCGGGAGTAGAGCACGCGAGAACCCCCAGCTGACAGTGCGTTCACCGAACACACTGTGTGAATAAGGAAAGAGTACACCATGTCTCCTGCAAAAACACAAAATACATTGTGGCTGCATCTCAAATGGCGCACCGGGCACTATGTTTCAGTGCGAAACTAATACTGCATGCGCACTGAAACATGAACACTGAAGTGCACAAGTGCACCATTTGAGATTCAGCCTGTCTTTCAGAGCAAAATTCAAGTCATCAGCAAACCTACAACATAAACAAAGTATCTATCTACCGGTGCCAAAAGCACGGTATTTAGCCTACTCAAGACACTTGCATGTAACTAGCAGGAGAATAACACCAGTTCTATAATGTTTTTGCATAATTTCACATGGTAGATATTTGATAAATACAGAAAACAATCAATGCAAACACACCACCTTTCCAGAGGACCGCATGCACTTCCGTGTTTTTTCACGTGACAGCAGGATAGGAATTTGCAAGTAAGTGCATCTCCCATTAAAATCAATAGGTGGCAGTGTTTCACAAAAAATATGAGTTACCCTCTATTCCAATTGTGATAACCCAAATACATTTCAGACACGCACATGGCTGCTTTTTCATTAATAGGCCTATGGTGTAACAGCAACATTTCCTCTAGTTTCATTCACTGCCTCCACGGTTGTTAGGCCTACAGTTTGCTCAACGGTCAGTTTCCTACAGACCAAAAGGCTCTGGCCTTAAAACCACTCAGTTTAGAAAAACAGTTGGGGCCTGTATCTGTGGGGGTTGTGTTGGCACTGTGAATTTGTGGCATCATAGATCTGTCTCTGCCTGTGTGAAGGCCAGTTTCAGTCTGCCATTATCATGGCACTGATATAGCTGTAACTGGCCAACTGAATTAAGGAACAGCGCCGGTCACTACAGTGGCATGCTAATGACTCACTTGTTGGCTTTGGCAGAGTTCCGTAGAGTCAGCACGAGGCACTATGCTTTGCCATGTAATTGCAGCTTGTAGGCTATACAGTTAGTAGGCTATACAGGCTTGTAGGCTATACAACCTACAGTTTTCCACATAATTTGTTCTTTGTTTTAAACATGATAAAGACAGCTGTAAATTGACTGGGACTGTCTGGATGTATAGTTCAGTCCGGGTTGAATTAAGGAGAGGCAGACTGTAAAGAGAGGGAGATTGTAAATGTCACCCTGGACACCATATACTATATATTGTAGGTATAGCATAGGTTGAAACATGGTACTGGGAATGTATTAGCCCAGTAGATGGTTAATTACAATTACAGTACTCACTCACACATTGATGACACACACATCTCCCAAGCTCTCAAGTGCTCTCTCTCTCTCTCTCTCTCTCTCTCTCTCTCTCTCTCTCTCTCTCTCTCTCTCTCTCTCTCTCTCTCTCTATATATATATATATATATATATATATATATATATCTCACACACACACACACACACACACACACACACACACACACACACACACACACACACACACACACATCTGAAAGGGTGTGAGCTTAAATGGGCGATGTTCTGTCTCTTGCACAATTCTAGTCGTTGCCTTTCGTAATCTTCTTTGTCCTTTCCTAGTGTTACACCAGTAACCAATCCCTGTAGTTGGCGATGTGAGAACCAATGGGTTATAATGCAAAATTCCAGCCTTTATTTTAGTGGTCAGATGTAATATCTTTCTCTCTTTCCCTCTGTGTGTGTGTGTGTGTGTGTGTGTGTGTGTGTGTGTGTGTGTGTGTGTGTGTGTGTGTGTGTGTGTGTGTGCGTGTGCGTGGGTTTGTGCATGCGTGCGTGAGTGCGTGTGTGTCCCACCCTTCCTGTTGATGAGGTGTGTGCTAACCAAAAGAGGGGAAGAGCCCATTCTCATTTCCCCTTGTTGAGAAACATACTTGAAGCTAACCCCAAAACAAGAGAAAAACACAACTCAGAACACAGAACACAGAACACAGAATCTAAGTAGGAGTACATAAAAGTACATAAGAGAGAGAGAGAGAGAGAGAGAGAGAGAGAGAGAGAGAGAGAGAGAGAGAGAGAGAGAGAGAGAGAGAGAGAGAGAGAGAGAGAGAGAGAGAGAGAGAGAGAGAGAGAGAGGGAGAGAGAGAGAGAGAGAGAGAGATGCCCAAAATACAATATATGATAGGATGCTGCTGACAGTACTGCTTTCAAAGACCTCTGCTGAGAAACTCATTTGAACACTCAAAACAAGAAAATGTCAAAAAGAAATACAGAATCCAATATCTGACTGGGAGAACATAAATCAAAAAGCTGATAGCCTGTTTCGCCAATCAGTTTCAGTGGACTGGGTTTGGTTTTGTGCTTTTCAACAGAGGAAGGACTTACCCCTGAAGGATACAGTAGGCCTACCAATAGCTCCATGGAATTGGATTTTACTTTTTGTCTACGAACATTTGCAAATTGCCCTGACATAAACATCATGCTATACACATAGTATGGCCAACACATTATAATAAGGCTTGCATAAAAAAGTTAACTAATGATGAACAAAACATTAAAACAATTGTAAATGACTGGGAAATGTTGTGTTCGTGTTTTACATTTATATAAAATATAATTTTGTAGATATTTAATAAAACATTAATACAATTTAGTAAATGGACATTTGTTTATGTTTTGTTCATCATAAGTCTTTTTAATGCCTTTTATGCATCCCTTATTATAAAGTTACCATAGCATGTTACATATAAGTACTAGGTCTACTGTATGTGCACTGTCTAATTACAATAACTAAAATACAATGAATTAATTAGTCATGACACAGTATGAGAGACACCAAACTGTCTTTCACCTCATCACCTGCACTTGTGTCATGCATGTCGCGCTACTCTTTCAGAGAGAAAGATTAGGCGAGGGAGTGGATTTCATTCCTCATGAATGTATTCACTGTGCTCTCGAAATAATGCACATTTGCTAGCTTTCTGAGCACAGGACAAGTGTGTGCTGAAGTGTTTCTCTCACATCATAAGCATCATATTACACACACACGCACGCACGCACGCACGCACGCACGCACGCACACACACACACACACACACACACACACACACACACACACACACACACACACACACACACACACACACACAGCAACACACGCACAGCATTGCTCTGGTATGAGAGTCAAGAGAGACGCAATGAAGGATTCGAACACACAGGGAGGCACAGCAGTCAAGTCAATACAATGGAGCAGCTGTTAGTTAACAGCTGCCGGTCATGCTTATTTAACACAGCAGGCCAGCAGGCCCCCTAACCTTACACGCACACACACACACGCACAGACACACGCACGCACACACACACACCAAATTTCTTCCCTGCAAGAGGACTTCATATAGCTCAGACCAGAAAACGTTTGTCTGCATGGCGTGCGTGTGTGTGTGCCTGCGAGAGAGACAGAGACAGACAGAGACCGAGAGAGGCTATGTCTTTAGAAGGGAGAAAATACTGCTTTTGTTCTAAAAGCTAAGTTTAAAAAGACTGTTTCCCCAGACCAAGCCAAGTCTACTACAAGACTTCTCTCATTATAGCTTTAGATGAGCAAATTCCGACATGGATTGATTTCTAATTTAGCAATTTAATAAGCAATTCAATAAGGGCACGTTTCATCTGCACAGAGGGCCTTTGCACGTGAGTGTGTGTATGTGTGTGAGTGGGTATGTCTGTCTGTAGGCTTGCCATGTTTTTTTTCTGTGATTATTCCAGCAGCTGAAAGACAAAAACAGGATGTGGTGTGCATCGTCATAGCGATGATGAGCCGTCCCTTTCAGCCAATGGTGCTCTGGCCCCCAAAAGTTTGAACAGAGAGAAAACCCACTGACTGCAGACAATGAATGCCGACTACACACGGAGGCAGACAAGACAGCAGAACAAAAAGGCACGGAGGCCAGACTGAATAATAGAGATCTCTATAACTCAGCAACCCTCTGAGAAGTCTAAAAGCCCAGAACGGATACTAGGGCCGTAAAGTGTTGGACAGAATGACAGTACTGCCCAGCAGCCAGTGACACTGTTGTTATGAATAAAGGGAGAGAGAGAGAGGGAGAGAGAGAGAGAGAGAGAGAGAGAGAGAGAGAGAGAGAGAGAGAGAGTCAGAGTCAAAACATTCAAATCTACAAGCTGTGAACGGCAAGCCTACAAAAATAACCCTCACGTTCTTCCCTCCTTTTTTTTCAAACTCCCTCAAGTCTCTCGCCTTCCCTCCTTCTGTTTCACAACACACACTCCTTCTCTTTTGGCTCCAGGATTTGAAAACTTGGCACAGGGCCATACGGCTTCCCTCAAAAAACTATTCACGTGCAGAGTGCACGTGGGCCCCACTCCCTCTCGCCTGTAGCCTTCTAGTAGCCAAACCTCCAAGTTTCCGTCTGCACTCATTCCTACTCTTTTTCTGCCTGGCCTGGTGTCCTTTAGTTTATGCTAGAGTTAGCCTCCAGCGCTACGAAAACTGCATTGACAATCAGCTCACAATGCCTTCCCTTTTGCCTTTCTGCATGCATAAATGCATGAAAACACAAATCTCATACGGACACATTCACAGTTCAAAACACTGGCGTCACTCTCTCTCTCACTCACATTCACACACACACACACACACACACAGGGTGGAAGGTCCTGCTAGAGCACGTCATGAGGAGTGGCTGTGAGTAGAGGCCCTCCCCTGTCAAGCAGTTCAGGAATTTGTGTGGGGGCACGTGTGTGTGTATGTGCAAATGTGTGCGTGTGTGTGTGGTGTGTGGGGGCACGTGCATAAACGACTCCAGGCTAATAGCTTGGCGGGAGGATTTGAAAATAGGAGTGAAAAACAAGCCGTGTATGTCTGCTAGAGGCCGTGAGAGACTGCCGTTTGTGTTTTCGTAAAACTGGGTTGGGTGTTTCAGCCCTTCCTGAGATTGATGGACAAAGTAAACCAGTTTTAGCACTAAAATAAAATGAGGAAGCAGACTAATAAAAACCTAGATTTCTAAAATGGTGCAGACAGACATAGGGGCTGTTCATACATACCCGGGTATTTGGATAAACGTAGATCTTTCCCTTCATTTGTGCCTTTCGTTCACAAACAAACTGAGGTTTTTCCTCTTTCTTTAAAAAAGAAAAAAAACCTCAGCACAAAGGCTTAACATATTTATGACAGCTCTCAGCAGCATATTTGCCTATGATGTAAATGAAAATATTTTGAAAAAAAATGTTCATTTATCAAAATACCAGGGTATGTATGAACAGGCCCATAGTCTGGCATCCTCATACTAATTTCACCTACAGAGGGTCTACAGATGCCTTATTGAGCACTGATTGGACCAGATTTAGTGTTATTTAAACTAATAAGCCATCATTTCTTTGAAGTACAAACAAAACAACAAATAAATCCATTCTGGCTGTTTATTTTTTCCCCACCTCCACACACTGAATCTCAGTTTTCACAGACCATCTCGGCCACACATCTCATTCAAAAACACACAGGAATTGTATACACACATCCAAAATGTACAGCAATATTTATGCAATTACAAAAGCGAAGAAAAATACACTGTACAGAAGAGGTCTCTGGTGGATGGGGACCATGTGAGAAATTAAGAAAAATATAAAACCAAATACAAATTCAGAGACCGAATCAAATTTACAAACATTTCAGGCTGTCCTGCAGCATTCCAAATAGGTCAAATGCACTTCTCTAGGTGGAATACTTTTTGGTCAGTCATTAAATTAAAAAAAAGAAAAAAAAAAGAAAAGCTCTCTCACCCAGACAAGTCTCGTCCCTCACCCCTCCCTCAAAATATTCAAGTTTTTCAGTAATGTGTGAGACACGGGTTAGTTCACTACATAGCTCCCCTTCAGTGCAAAAGCAGGAGGAGGGGGAAGGGAAGAGACCGCTGGTGGAGTTAGTGGTTAGCAGATTGCATGCGTGTGCGTGCGTGTCTGTGTGTATGTCTGCGTGTGTGCACTCACAGCCGTTTGCTTGTGTGCGTACTTGTGTGTGTGCGCGTACGTGCGTGGTACACATGGCGTCAACCTTCTTGGAGTGAAATATGAGGATTAATAATTTATATGATAAATATTTCAGGGAAAACTGGGCCCTGCTAAATAAATAATTCTAATAGATACTAGCAATAATCAGAATAACCTGCACACTAGATCTCCATGACAAGTGAACACGCACGAGCAGGGGCTCGCATGCACACACACACACGAGAATACTCAGCAAAACCTTCAGAACAGTGTAGAGCACACACAAATCAATATCGCATCTCACAGTGGCAGTGGAGAATAACAAAGTAGCCAAATTGTAAAAAAAGACAAAAGCAAAAGATATTTAAAAAAAAAAAAAAACTTCAATTGATATTAGCACTAAAAACAATTCAAAACCAAACGAAGAAGTGCTAATTTTTGTTACCTTTTTTCCTTCCTTTCTGGATTTTTTTTGGATGGATGATTACACCTGAGCATCAACTTCTAAAATACAGACCACGTACAAACTGGCATGTGTGTATTGCACATGTGTTTGAGTGTGTGCGCGTGTGTGTGTTTGTGTTATTAAAACCGAATGCACAAGAGTGTGCTGAAGTAGACTGTTGTTTAAAAAAAAATGGCAGTGACCGGGTTAAGGGGAGTGTTTAAGTGTTACATGGCGTGTGTTTCAGTCAGAGCTTTTTCAGACGGCTGTAAAGATCCCTTTTGCTGCGTTCCCCTGCCCACGTACGACTCTTGAGCCGGAACTTTCTAAGGTCCTCCTTGAAGTCTTCGTGGTGCATGGGACGGTAAGCCTGAGGTTCACACTCAGCCTGCAGACAAAACAAAAAGATAGAGGGGTCAATCTTAAGTACAAAAGAAATTCTCTTCCACAAGCTATAGAAAAACCTCCCGATACTGCACAGCCAGGAATCGGGTATCAGTATCGGGGCCAAAAAAATGGTATCGGTGCAACACAACCTACCGCCAAGCCCACCTTGGGGAGAACAAAAGGAAACAAAAAGTGACAAAGTATCTTACAGGTCATGGTTCACCTCCCTTCTGGAATGACACCAATGAAGCCTTGCACAATATCACATCAAGACATAACACGTAGAGCACTGATCGAGCAGAAGGTCATGGATGGGAAAGGATACAAAGAGAGCGTTTATTAGAGCAAGATACTTCAGGCTGGTACTTTTCCGGGATCCGTGGGTGCATCCCAATATGTGTCCTTGCCTCCTCCACTTGTGCTTGTCTCCTCGTCCCGCCTCCTGGCCCCTCCTCCGTGGAGAAAACGATAAAGTTTCCCAGCTGTCAGCCTCGCCACAACAACTTTTGAGGGACTGTTTTTCATTCACCATCCCAATTGCAAATGAGAAAAAGACTTTACAATTGAGCTTTTGCAAGATATTGAAATATAATGCTGTTGTCAGTGATGTCATCATGACGAGAAGCAAGTGGAGGAGGCAAGTGGAGGAGGCAAGGTCACATATTGGGATGCACTATAAATGACACTGCTGGTGAGCACTGCTTTAGGAGACCTTTGGAGACTTGCGGTTGAGAATAAATGGAGTTCCCTTTCCGTTGTAGATGGCAGTAGCACGCATTTTATGCAAGCCACCACCAAACACCACAGAAAAAGGATAGGACAAGGCCCCCCAAGAAGACTTAACTCTTTGCCTTCGCTGGGCCGAGTTCAACTTCTATTACTCTAAGGGCCAAAACATACCAAGGCGGAACGGAACGGTCCCGGGACGGACGCGGTCTTTCTGCTTAGTTTTGGCCGGCGTGTTTTTCTCTGCCTTTCACACTGACAGCGTCGGCGTGCACGGCCAGTCCTATTCAAAACCCTCCCCACAGCCAAAGTTAGCATGCTACTTTGCCATTCATTTGAATGGAGACACCGCCGGTCGTCGGCGTGAAAAATACGCTCGAGTTCTATTTCCAAATGCAGCGCGGCGCGGAGCCGGCTCCCACGCCGCTGACGCTCGACTACCGCCGGTTGGTGTGTAAGGACAGATATGTTTCAATGTATTTTCACCGACGCCGGTAAAAAACGCGGCCGTTCTGTGACGCTTTACCACCCTGGTGTGCAAGACCCCAAATAGACGCTCTTTGACCCTACTATCCAGGACCCTCGTTTCTCAGCAAGTGCCCTTGCTGACCAGTTATCTACTGGACATTGCAATGTAGCCAAGGAAGCTGCCAACTTGGTCAGAGACAAAGCTGTTGATGCAGCCCAAACTTCTTATTGCACACGGAGTGTGTGTGTGTGTGTGTGTGTCTATATCAGTATGTTAGTGTTTGACTTAGTCCTCACACACACCTGGTGGAGGGGGAAGAACTCCTTGTAGCCTCCCTTGAGGATGTAGAGCTCGGGGTAGTGGAGGTGTGGGTACTCGTTGAGGGCGCGGTCGCGCTCCCGCACGTAACGGGCCATGCGCGGCCCACGCTCCGACGAGAACTCGCAGTGGAACACCAGCACCACGCGCTTCTCCGCACACTCGGGGATAATTGGATTCTTCATGAAGAAGGCCTCAATCTGGTCCTCCTGGTGCAGGTTCAGTGCAGTCTGGGGGAAAAAAAATACACAGCAGGTGTAAGGGTTATTTATTATTTAGAGGAAGTAGTGAAATGGAAGTGAAAGCCACTTAACTCCAGATAATAAAAAAAAAGTCTTTGGTTGCATGAAACTGGATTTTATTTAGTAGTGAAAAGCCATACTAAAATTGGGTAGCAGCATGACATACACGTGGCAGAATTAACCCATAATGTAGTAGTGAAGTAGTGTCTAAGCATTTGTAGATAAGTAGAAATGGATACACACACATGCACCAACTCTGCAACACAAACACATGCTTTCCTGTACCAAAGCAAGCAACAGGCCACATAGACAGCAAAGGAAACACAAAACACTGAAATACCTTGATGTGACCTCCTTCGAACTCGTACGGGTACCGGCAGTCAATGACAATCAGACGCTCCACCAGCTCATTAAATTGGCCGTTGAGCGCTGCTACCATCTGCAAAACACAACGCAAGACACACGTGAGTATACAGTACACAATGGCAGGATGTATTGTAGGGCAAGCATCACAGAAAGTGTCGGAGCAATAACAAACAGTTGGGGTCACGCGTGATGAGCGCATGGTCTGCAAAGGGAAAAGGAAGGAAGGCTAACTCCACTCACCGTATCCGCCGTGATGTATTTCAGGTCCTGATGCTTCCCATCTACAGTCGGGAAAACCAAGGGCTGTGCAGGGAAGACAAAAACAAAAGAAAAAGGTCAGACCTACATTGCATGCAAACCAGTTTTCGCTGTACATGACTAAAACCGTGGCTGGTCCAATGCTCACATTTGACTTTATTGAAAACAAAAACACAAAAGTCTATTGTGGAAGTAAACATTTACATTTTCCATGTATGAAGAACAGCAAATTGAAGGACAACTGTATCTTCAGTTCAGATATTCTACATGGAGATGAATGGATTGGAAGTTGTGACTGACCTTGGTGAAGTCTCCAATCACATTCTGAGTGTCGCTGTCCAGCAGCTTTTCAATCTCGGTCTGACAGAATGATTTTGACCTCTGAACGTGAGCACAGGCCTGCAAAACAAAATGAGAGCCAGAGTTAGATGCAAAAGGGCGACTTTATGTAACGTTCTGAAACAGGCATTTGGGTTTGTTTGGTTGGCCCGTTTGACCACTTATGCAATAGACCCAAAAAAATCTCCCTCTCAACTGCCATAGGGACTTATGTCTTACTGGAGGGTGTTCTGTGCATCTGTGTTAATGTTGAATATAAACAATGTTGCCATGTTTCATGAGGCTTGAAGTAGGCCACTGTCCAAAAATGGGATTTATCATATACTGCATGTCAACAATGCACTCTAGCCTACAGGCTACAGCCGTGCCTGAGAACACACCTCAGACTGGGAAAGTATTTCACCTTAAAATGATGAATACTAACTGAAAGGGCAAAGACGTTGGCTGCATGAGTGCAAGTCCAGTATCTGTATCGGTTTGCCGTTTTGCTACAGTTTCCCCAATTGCACAAATCACTTTGCCATAACAGTGCAACATGCTTTTAAGGCCAATTGGAATTCAGCAATGATTTTCCTCCTTTCTGTGTATTGACCGTCGGCACCTATGGCCCGCCCATAAAACTGCATTGTTTTCCCCTCCGAAAGCTCCACCCGAGGTCGTACGATGCCAATCACTGCCAGTCATTAGGCATATTAATTAGCCACTACAGACAGAGGGTGGAGCAGGTGAGGGGAAAACAAATGATTTCATGAGCGGGCCCAGAGATGCTGACTGGGTCAATTGAACTCATGAACCTGTGTGTGTGTGTGTGTGTGTGTCTACACGTACCGTCTGTTGGGGCTTGTACTGCTCTTCATCGGTGAAGTGAGTGCCGGCCAAACTCCGCCTCCTCTTCACTCTGATTGGCGTGTTGTCGTCCACACGCTCCTGCCTCTTGAGGTGGGAGCGAGCCTGGGGATTGGGCATGGACGGAGACCGGAAGAGACCCCGCGGCCGACAGCGAATCAACGGCTGCAACAGAACAGAGAGAGGCGGGGCATGAGGCAAGTACCACTAACCATTGGACCAATGTGTTGAGTAAGGGGTGTGAGATTGAGTCAGGGTGATCAGTTTCTCTCATCTTTACCGGTACAGACAATTCCAACCTAAGGAATGTTTAAGTGTTGGGCGATGGCTTGTGATAAACTCAATACAGAAAAAGGTGCATCTGGTCTTTGTCTGTGTCCATCTACAAAGTGCCAGAGAGCCAACGTACCACGCTGAGGTCCTCTGTGGGTGATCTGTTGGTGACCAGGGGAGCCGTGAGGAGACTGGCCATGCCTGCCGGGACGTCCGACTCATTCTGCAAAACAAGAGCAAGCCAGAGAATTAACTCCACTGTCTAAATGCCTGCTCTAGGAACACAACTGTTTGGAAAACTAGTTTATCGCAAAAAAAAAAGTTTTCCTGTGCTTTAACAGAGTTTAGTTCTAAGCAACTACTCTTCTTTAGACACTGCGCTCATCATCCAAGAAACTGCTTACAGCTGAACTCTTTGAACATTACGACCTGGATGAATGATATTCTTCAGGCACAAACTACACGTAGATCATGCAACCAGCCATTCGCATGTACACACACACACACCTCCATGTCATCCAGAACGTCAAGGAACCCATCATCGTCGTCGTCATGGAGACTGCTAGTCAGCGAGGAGCGGCGTAGGAAGAGTGGGCTGCTGTCGTCCAGTGATGCAAAGTGACTGGAGGGCGGCGAGAGCTGCAATCGTCAACAAGAAAACAATGATTAACTTCAGGAATGCATACAGCGAGGGCTGCCAAAAGTCAGCTGCATTGAAGACAGCAAAGATCTATCGGTTGGTTGTTTGTAAAAAAGTACAAGTTTATTATTAACTCTGAGCCACAATATCAGCAAAACACAACCCTGAATTTACAAGAAGCAAAAACTTTCATTTTTTAATTTTAAAGTATTGAGTCAACTAACATTGACTATTGCATTTAAACTTTTTGTTTTGTTCTCCAGGCTAGAGGAACTCTCTGGCCTGTCTACCGATAAGGCCGAGTGAGCAGGCTTATCTGACATTACCATAAGTGCAGGGGCAGAGTTGGGCCGCTGAGCAAAAGCATCTTTGTTGGGGCTTGATCTTAGTCGAGAGCGGGACACAGGGAGAGAGGGTTTCTTAAATACTGAGCTGTCCTGTAAAGGGAGAGACAAACAAACAGACAAACATTTAAAAAGCAAACCAGCAAAATTTCACTGCACCAACAGACAATAACATTGTTCCCATATCTCAGCACTACCCCACTCTAAACTCTATGACCCCGAGAATGTTTAACTGGTTAAGAATTCCAAAAACCAACGTGTGCAGAATAATACAACACCACAAACCTGTATGTTTTCTTTGTTAGCGTTGGAGTGGGACTGGCCAAAGAAACGATGAAGCTCTGGATCTTTTTGCTGGAAAGTAGGGCTCATTGCCAAGAACCGAGTCTGAAAACAATAACAGTACATCACCACATTACAGATACTGCCAAGTACAGACAGACTAATACAGTAGTTCATAGTCTATACAGCATGGAGGGAAAAATGGCTGGTTAACTTACCGGAAGGGAATGGATTCTTCTGATGGGTGCCTTTCTGCTCAAACCATAAAAAAGGGGGAGGAGTAGACAATTATTCATTAGAAAGATAGTAAACAAAGTCATCCCCAAGGGGGCAATGAATGACCTAGACAACACTTAAAAGTTTTCCCTATGGAGCACTCCTCTAACGTTGCCTCAATTGCAATTAAAAACATCTAAAAGAAAATCAATCAAGCTACAAAATGCAAATACTCACTCGTCGCTTTGCTGTCCCATTCTCTGTATGGCATCCTTAAACCTGGAGGGAAAAGAAAACGAACAAAAAACAAGCTGCTTGGTTAAAAGAAGAAATCTTCAAGGTAAAAAAAAAAAAGACAGTTTAAGTCATTAAATTACATAAAAAGGCAGACGGGCATTGAGTTGCTTGCTGCGTGGTTAAATTAGGGCCGGGGGTTTGTAGAGAGAAGTCTCCAAGCGGTGCCCACCTGTATGCTAAACGGCTACTTGAGAGAAACGATAAGTGGGCGAGTTGAATGAGTTGTGTGTCTGTGTGCGTTTTATCGGCCTGAAACAGGGGGGCAGCGTGTGCGCGCATCCGCTAATCCACCATATGCCTGCCTATGCAGCCGCTAACCCCCACGGCCAGCATCCTTTGTTGCAGTCACGGAGACTGGGTAGAATGTGCGTTGGGGTGGGGGTGGATGGGGGGTGTAGGATGAGGTGAATGGGTTTGTGAAGGGGGGTGGAGGCGAGGAGTGTGTCTCATTCAGAAGGAAATGGGACACAAGAAGGGGGGTACATACAAGCAAGGAAAGCAGTAACCCCCCACCCCCCATCGCAGACAATATACTCTTAGAAAAACGTATGGAAAGCGTGCCAGGCAGTGCGCCTCCACCCCTCCCCCCCTGTTGATACATGCAGCAGGACACAGGCAAAGAAACAGCTGGACAAGCAGCGAGCGGGACACATGCCAATCAGCACAGCCACACCACAGGTGGATGGATGCCTGGTGATTCAACAGTTGCTCTGTGGCCTTGAGCACAAACCCACATGCTACAAAGATGGATAAGCCCGATCTCCCATCAAGTGGATGAGCATGCGCATTGCACCATTCTGTAACTCCAGGATGAGATGCAGACACCCCTCCATCCTTAGCCCTCCCCCCATGCAACGGACCCCCCTGAAATACCCCAAAGCCCCCTTGAGGAAAGTGAGGTAGATTATCTCATATGAGGTGAATGATCTTTAATCAGACTGGTGCTCTGTGATGGCTTGGCTTGGGGGATTACCATTATAAATCTCTACCGTTATGTGATCCACTGACAGTTTGTCCATTTTTTTTTGCAGAATGTGTACATGATCATGCAAATAGGCACCCAAACACACACAACATACCTTTGATCAGCATCAACCAAGTCTAGTGGTCCAGGAGAATCCATACCAAGACCTAGGCAGGAGCAGAGGTTAAAAGAAATTAATATCGTGAAAAAAAAAAAAACTTGAAAGCACCTGAATATAGGTGCATGACTTGTTCAACAACATCTTGACTAAATGGTCTGCATTTAAAGTGTCTGATGTCTTCGGACATCATTATGGGACACATGCTTAACAAATATGTTTACTGTGGTGTATGGCAGAAAGAGCTGACGTGAGAGATGCAAGGGGAGAGAATGTCAGCCACCCTAGGTGAAATTAGGCTACTCACCAGCATCGGAGGAGGCGTCTGAGGCATAGGAAGGGATCTTTAAAAGCGGGACGTTCGTCTTCCGTTTAGGGGTATCACATTGACTGCAATAACAAGCAGTAGATTCGTGAATGGGTACAATATGACACATATTGGACACAACTTAAAAAGACAACTAGTGGCAACATGAGAGGGTCAGATATGAGCATTCAGTAGTTTTGAGACCCCATTACACTTAAACTGCAAAGAGGAATACAGCACTAAGGTATTGTGCTACTACTAAATTTGAATGCGTGAAAACTGTGATACTGGTTTGACTGCCAAGTACAGTTAATTGGACCATCAAAAAAACAATCCATCGGTATCCTGCATACACTATGGCAACTGTGAGCCATAAGACGTGTGGTTAGTGTATCGAGTTGTCATTCAGAAACATGAAATACAAAAGACAAGTCATGACTAACAGTTCACATTATTGTAAAAAAAAAATGGTTAGAAGAGTACCGGTGTAACTAAAGCTAGAACTGCTAACTTGTAGCTTAAGAATTAGCCAAATACCGCGCTTCAAGTTAACCCGGTAACAAACAACAAAGCAAATTCGAACAAAGAGTTGCATTCGCCGTATTTACCTTCCGAGAACTGCGAGATTGGTCATGTTTAAAGCCAAATTTGTCACAGGAGACAGAACAGTTGGGGAAGCAAAAAGATTCTTGATGCAGGGGGAAGCCTTCCCACCCAACTCCGGGAGCGAGAGTTTGGCAAGCCTGGGGTTCCTGTCGGGCCTGCAGCCTTGATGGAAGTTGACAGGACTGACCTCGATTTCTTGAGGCAACTCCATGTTTAAACTTGAAAAGTGATGTCCGTACAGAAATACTGTAGTTCCAAGAAAACAGGGATACACAGATGACGTGAAGTTGCCTCTACACACTGATGTCTATCAAGAGAGCATAGATTAGCAAGCTAGCTGGTATTAGCGTGCAAAAAATATTCAGTTCTGTCTTAGGATTCGATTGCTGAGGGAAAAGTTGTAGAATGAAGCATGGTGAGCATCTTGGGAGTTCCGATTGCATAAAAGAGTAAAAATATTTAAGTAGACATTTTGCTTCGCCTTGCTTGTCAGAGAGTTGCAGACCTCGCACTCTCCCTGACCCCTCACATACACCACTGAGATAAAATGAAGCAAAATTGTATCCTTTATTTATGTTCAAAATGAGGGGGCCACGAGCGGTAACCACTCTGACCAATCAGAGAGGCTGTTCGCTGTTAGCTGTCCAATCAGCTATCTTTCCTTTGTATCCCTGTTCACTTTTTGAGGCGTGGAAAAGGAGGGGATATGTATGACATACAGGAAAAGTATCCAATCCATGCTTTGATGGCGAGTGTAAGCAGAAATGTGTCCAATAAAATGACGTTTCGTAAAATTGGGGCGGGGATAGGAAATCGAAGTAGAAAAAAAAATTGGCAACTTTTCCCGCGGAAGATTTTAAGCTATAGTCTAATAGCTTAGCTCCAAAATATAAAGGAATCGTTCAGTTTGTGATACAAGCATGAAAATTGGTACACATATAGCCAAAGGCATTCCAAAAAGAACTGGATATGGAGCCATCGTGAATTTTCAACATGGTGGCCATGGCAGCCATTTTTCAAAATGGCCGCCAGCCACAACAGTTTTCTTGGATATAATATATTTTAGACATATTTACCATTCCTACCACTTGGTAAATGTGATATGGATAATAGAAAAGTTGTCATGAATATTCAAGATGGCCCCCATTTTCAAGATGGCAGCCTTCACTTGTATGATTTATCTGATATAGGTGATATCGGTGTCAAATCAGTAATTTTTCATGATAACTTTGGAATTAACCAGAAGCTTCCTTTTATCTCATTCTATACTTAATATACAGTAACAGTATAGTATCACTGTTTCTTTCAAGATGGCAGCCCATGTCAGATAATCATACAAGTGGAGTCTGTTAAGGGTTTTACCGTTAGGGAAGTTAGAAAAGCACTTTGCATGGTGTTTCTTTAGGGTATATGCTGTAATTCTGGCCTAAGAGCCCTCAGATTTTTTTTCTACTGTCATATACAATATGTCATGTTGTGTAATGCATTACATTGTTATTAAATTACATTATAGTAGCTGACAATGTTAATATAGTCCGGAACTCAGCAGAGATGAAAGGGCAGTGGTAGCCTGCTTAACCAGATTGATGAAACTACAAAAATGTACATAGTGGTGCATTGGCACTGCCCTCAAGATTTGATTCGATTACGATTCGGGAGGTAGCGATTCGATTCGATTTGATTCAATTCTACAATGCATTGCAATGCATTACATTTCTACTGACAGCAAAGCAAATGTTTCATCAGTCATGATGAGGCAATACAACATTTTACTGGCTGTTTTCTGAATCTGAATTCAAATGAGCATTTCCCACACTAAAACTATGGTGAGAATAGACAACTGCTGCTAATGCTTGCTGAGCAGCATCTGAATGGGGAAGTGTCAGTGCAAGATGATGTCCAAGGTAGCAGGTTCTCCATCCTCTAATTTCCCTGACAGATATTTTTTATTTGTATGAGAGAGGGTAAAGGACAGGACCTCTCGATATGTATGAAGAAGCGATAAGATCATCTAATTCTACATTCTCACAAGTAGCATTGTGCATATTGAGTGCATTTCTGCCATCTTTAGAATGGCATTAAAGATTATTCAATGTACATATAGGCTACAGTATGCCTTCAGTTCAAATTAATAAGGAAAATGTTTTCTAAGTAGTATGTTGAGTAAGTAGGCAGAGGTAAAATTGTTTTTTCCTCACCAAGTAAATTGCGTCACAAGTTGCATTACAGTTAGCTCAGTAATAATTGAGTACTTCAATTGGTACTTCAAAACTGACAGTTGACGGACAACATGTACCGTAGGTCTTTGCCACCCTTACCCATAGGAGAAATATCTATATAAAACAACAACTCTCATATGGTATACAGGTATACTATAAAAGTAAGTCATTACGATACTCATTTTCTTGATATGCAAGGCACACAAATAGTCTGGGAGGAAGGATAGTGTACCATACCCCCCACCCCCCCACCCAAACAAAATGCCACATGACCTTTGTTTAACCTTCACAAATGTGAGTGGTAACAGTAACATAACTCATTCCCACTACACTTTTTTGCTTTATACATGACCTCAGAATGCTCTACATGGTTCAGTTCTATAGTTGTACAGTACAGTACAGTACAGTACAGTAGCATACAATACGGTGCAGTATAGAAAAGTACAGTGGAGTACAGTACAGTACAGTAGCATACAGTACAGTGCAGTACATTATATTACAGTAGTAAACAGTACGGTGCAGTATAGAAACATACAGTAGAGTATAGTACAGAACAGTACCATTCAGTACAGTGCAGTACAGTATAGTACAGTACAGTAGCATACAGTACGGTGCAGAATAGCAAAGTAGAGTACAGTACAGTAGCATACAGTATAGTGCAGTGGAGTACAGTACAGTACAGTATTTCACATTACAGTACAGTAGAGTACAGTACAGTACAGTAACATACAGTATAGTGCAGTACAGTACAGTATTTCACATTACAGTACAGTACAGTATAGTACAGTACAGTACAGTAGCATACAGTATAGTGCAGTACAGTACAGTACAGTATTTCACATTACAGTACAGTACAGTATAGTACAGTACAGTGCAGTACTGGGTAGCATACAGTATAGTGCAGTAGAGTACAGTACAGTACGGTATTTCACATTACGATACAGTATAGTAGAATATAATACAGTACAGTGCAGTACTGGGTCCTAAGGAAGCATGTTCTAAATTTCACGCTTTTGTCAGCTCCGTAACGCTAATGGCCTTTTTCTTGAAAATGGCGGCCATCTTGAATATTCATGACAACTTTTAAATTATCCATAAGACATTTACCAAATAGTATGAATGGTAAATGTGTCTAAAATATCACATTATATCCATTACTCATAAGAAAACTGTTGTTGCTGGCGGCCATTTTGAAAAATGGCTGCTATGGCCACCATGTTGAAAATTCACGATGGCTCCATATCCAGTTCTTTTTAGAATGCCTTTGGCTATATGTGTACCAATTTTCATGCTTGTATCGCAAACTGAACGATTGTTTTAGTTAGCCGCTGCACTACTAGGGTAGTGAACGCCCACGATAACAACGTGACCAATGATAGTGCTCTGTTTCGTCAAGCAGTATCAAGAATGAACCTTTCAAACAATAAAGACATGACTTGTATAGAAAATTGCCTTGGTGAATATTCTACAGCATATAAAGCTTTTATAACAAAAATGTGACAGTTAGGGCCCAAATGGCTAATAAAGTGACTATGCAGTTATGAAGGCTCATGTAGGCCTATTTAATAGCCAGCCTGTGTTAATAGCAACATTTACTTCTAAGGGTTTAATAAGGATTATTTTAGTTGCATAAGAGTCTTGACTAGGCTATAGCCTGTAGACGTCACACACACTGAAAAATATGCCTACAAGTACTATTTCATGATATCTTTGGATTAATGTCTTCAAGATCCGCTTTTGTCACATCTTAAACCTTAAAAACTTGTGGGTCTTGTGAAACAAGATGAACCCATAGGCCTGCCATGGAGGCACAAATTAGATCTCGCAACCCCCACAACACAGAACCTCCCGCTGTTTCTTTGCAGGCAGCTCAAAGCCATGGTTACCAACCAGGCTCCATTCTAGCTCACAAAGATAATGATTCATACACTTTTTGGGTAAAATGTCTATAGTTAATAGTCTAATTGGTTTCCATATTTATGTGTAATCTTGCTCATATCAGTAGGCCTACAATTGTGCATAGGCCTACATGGTCTTTGTGAGGCTACAAACATTGTTTTATTTGATGGAAAATGTGTAGCTGTGGTTTAACTGAGCATAATTGATGAGTAAATTGCTTTGAAAATGTATGAATGTACATTTAGGTCATAAAGCGTTTAACGAAAGCATAGGCTATTCAAAAAAGAACTTGGCTCTTGTATGTGCTCAACGCTTTCACACGGCACAGCAGTTGCTGTTCACCAAAGGTTTCAGTTGAACCAAAAGGTCTTTGTTTCGTTGGATTTCTTCGGTCAGGAAGGAGGTCTGCTTCATTCCGTACCAAATGCAAACTCGGGTCCAAACCCTCTGGTGCGGACTTAGGTCCAACCCAAGTGCAAACAAAAAACTTTTCACCATGCATCAAGGGTGAGGACATACAGTAGGCTATTCTACATGCAACAAGTTGGAGTGAAATGTGCTTTCCATGAGTTCACACAAACGAATAGGATAACTGTGCCATGAGCTGTAGGCTACACCCTTTCAATTGGTCGATGGAAAAAGATAAAACCAAACCAGGAAAAAGGGGGAGACACTTGTATAACGTATATTTTCAGGGGTGAAAAAACGATCAATGATATCTTTAATCTAAACAGTGATAAACTCAATATCTAGTCTACTTATGTGACTGGTCTGTGTGAGACAACATGTGCTTTCACATTAAGTGGATGTGGGTGGACTTAACCCTAGCACAGGAAAACATTACAGAGTTAATGATTAGGCCTACATCGCATGTGCCTAAGTCACACTCTGAGTAACATCCTGCAGGATCATAATGAAAGTGAAACGCAGAGCTAAAGCCTGCATGCTATGTGGGCTAGCAACATTCCTATCAGGAATTTTACTTGATGCTGCTGCTCTAAAGATATGCTGGGTTGTTCAAAGTCATTTGCTTTGCAGATTTCTGTACATAGTCAGGGATCTAACTAACAACCGGCCAAATGCTGGAAAAATGTCAGTTTGGCTGGTAGAAAAGACAGACTTACTAGCCACTTTAACCCATTTGTGAGAGTGTGTTTGGCTAGT
>NC_085875.1:30517953-30522953 GCF_034702125.1 Engraulis encrasicolus
CAGGCCATATGTTTTTGTGTGTGTCTTTTATTGCCATTATTCAAGATAGCACAGTCGAGGGAGACAGGAAGCAAGTGGAGAGAGAGAGAAGAGGGGAAGGTTCAGCAAACCAGGTCACCGGCATAGCAGTGCAGTACCCAGACATTTGAGCCACGTCTGTAGAGCACCGCCACTTTCCTCTGTGTGTGTGTGTGTGTGTGTGTGTGTGTGTGTGTGTGTGTGTGTGTGTGTGTGTGTGTGTGTGTGTGTGTGTGTGTGTGCGTGCGTGCGTGCGTGCGTGCGTGCGTGCGTGTGTGTGTGTGTGTGAGAGAGTGTGTGAGTGCGTGCTTTTGAGAACAAGTTTACGTGAACTTCCCATTGTGTCAGTTTTAACACATTTGTAGAGCATCCCCTCTTTCCTGTGTGTGTGTGTGTGTGTGTGTGTGTGTGTGTGTGTGTGTGTGTGTGTGTGTGTGTGTGTGTGTGTGTGTGTGTGTGTGTGTGTGTGTGTGTGTGTGTGTGTGAATGATCGGGTGGGTCGGACAGGAGATAGCAGAGATAACAGACACAGCAGAGTCCAACTGGGGTCCCTGCAGCACCCAGAGGCCTCCAGGCCATTTGTACAGCAGCTGCTCTGTCCTCCGCATGCGTGCGTGCATGCAAAGAGCTGGGTGGGTAGGTGGGTGTACTGTACAGGGCAGGCCATCTGACATAGCGGGCATTTCCCGGTGGGCCCCGCACCCTTGTGGTCCCCTATTTTCAGAAATGTAAAAAATAGGATGTAAAAATGAAAATAGGGGCCCACAAGGGTGCGGGGCCCACCAGTGACTCAGTTCTGCGCCGCTAATTATGAGGAGCCCCTTAAATCCAAAAGAGCCCGGGCCCTATTTCTCCCCCAGCCCAGCCCTGGTACTGTATAGTTGGGCAGATGTAGCAGGGATACATCTGCTACAGCACAACTGAGGACCTGCACCCCATTTAGAGCACCTCCTCTTATCTCTGTGTGTGTGTGTGTGTTGAGGGTAAATCTGTGTGTGCTATGTAAGTTTTAACACATTTAAAGAGCAACTCCTCTTTCCTGTGTGTGTGTGTGTGTGTGTGTGTGTGTGTGTGTGTGTGTGTGTGTGTGTGTGTGTGTGTGTGTGTGTGTGTGTGTGTGTGTGAGAGAGAGAGAGAGAGAGAGAGAGAGAGAGAGAGAGAGAGAGAGAGAGAGAGAGAGAGAGAGAGAGAGAGAGAGAGAGTGTGTGTGAGAGTGTGTGTGTACTTGCGCGCATGCCTGCATGTGTGTGTGTGAGCGAGTGAACGTGCATGCATGCATGAGTGTGTTGAGGACAAGTTTGTGTGTTTTACTCATTGTGTCACTTTTAACACAGTCAGCATTTTTGTGGGCTTAAGCGGGAAGTGGAAAGAGGAAACAGTCTGAGTCCTCTTAGCATTAGCAACAGACAATCAAACTCTAATGCCTTGTTCACAACAAGAGCGACCTACGCTAACGGAGCGACGGAAATCATTATTTCTCTGTGGAGGGTACGCGACTGGAGCGACCAGAGCGAATTTGCCAGGGGCGAACCGAACTGAGTGACCAGAGCGAATTTTAGCGTTATAAGTCAAGCTAATCTTATGGCAATGAGCTATGACCTGGTTTGGCGAAAACCAATTGGAATGTCCATATCTCCGAATTTCCCTGGCTGTCAAGCCAGAGCCCTTACGTGATTAGCTAAATCAAACATGTCAATGTTGCGTCCAGAGCGAATACAGCGAATTCAAGGTGAAACTTCTTCTACTGCCTCCGCTACCAGGCAGCGCAGTTCGCTCTTGGTGTGGACAAGGCATAACAATCGGTATTGATAAGACACTAAAAGCCACCTTCATCTAAAATGTTCACCACTTCGTCTTATTTTCTGCACATTTCATGGTGTAGATCAGTGGTTCCCAACCTATGGGTCGGGAGTCGGGACCCAACCTATGGGTCGCGGAGCCAAATTGATTTTAAGGGGGTTAAGTTTAAATACCATATATAGCCGAAGCATTTAACTAATATAGAAGCAACACAGTGTAAAAGCTACATTACATGTATTCTGTATTTGACCAAAGATGAATTGAGGAATAAAATAACTAAGTTCTCGCAGGAAACAGAGGGCATCATGTGAGTCCCTCTCGTGCGGGCGCTCACACGGTTGGGTCACCAAAGCTTACAATAAAAACATGGGTCCCTGAAGAAAAAGGTTGGGAACCACTGGTGTAGATGATGGACATAAAGCAGGGTCAGCACGTACAAAGAATGGCCAGTTTTGTTAAAGACATTTCAGGACTCAGAAAGGACTGTGGTGCTCAGATGTTGGCCACAGATTATGTTACAGATCAGATAGCATGGGCTAATCTACCTATCTCTGTGGAGTAAAAAATATATCCTGGAGTCAAGTGATATTTATGGGATTTCCCCCTGCAGCAACAGTTTGGGAGCTCTATCTTTCTTATCTGGGCACAACATTTTTTCTCAATTTAATACTCACAGTCTCTCTCTCTCTCGCTCTCTCTCTCTCTCTCTCTCTCTCTCTCTCTCTCTCTCTCTGTGTGTGTGTGTGTGTGTGTGTGTGTGAGTGTGTGTGTGTGTGTGTGTGTGTGTGTGTGTGTGTGTGTGTGTGTGTGTGTGTGCGTGTGTGTGTGTGTGTGTGCGTGCGCGTGCGTGTGTGTGTGTGTGTGTGTGTGTGTGTGTGTGTGTGTGTGCGTGTGTGTGTGTCTAAACCCTTTGTCAACTGATGTCCTATTGACAGAAAGCACCTACTCATGGATGAAAAGATGATGGAATAGATAACAGTTAATACTGTGGCATCTCAAAAGCCAGGACACACTTGAAGTTACATTTGATCTTACAATGTAGTGTGGCCACAAGTGAACTCCTATTAAATAAAGTGAATGAAGACACCATGTATGTGTGTATGTGTGTGCGTGTGTGTACGTTGCTATGTGTGTTTGTGTGTGCATTTGCTGTGTGTGCTCTGTACACTTTACTCTATCTCATTATCTCTCTCTCACACGCACACAAACACACACACACGCACGCACACACGCACGCACGCACGCACGCACGCACGCGCGCACACGCACACACACACACACACACACACACACACACACACACACACACACACAATCTGCCAGTATGCAGCAGGCAGAGCCACACATCAAACCCTTGCCCATTCACAGATTCCTCCATTCACAGATTCCTCCACAGGACAAGAGCACAGTGGTCAGTGGTCAGTGGTCAGGGCAGTGCCGTCCAGAGAGCAAAGGTCAGAAGGGGCCAAAGAGAAGAAGAGGAGGAGAGGAGGCAGGCAGGCAGGGAGGCAGGGAGGTATGGATGGACATAGGGGGAGAGAGAGAGAGAGAGAGAGAGAGAGAGAGAGAGAGAGAGAGAGAGAGAGAGAGAGAGAGAGAGAGAGATAGAGAAGGGGAGACGGACAGGGAGAACAGAGGGAGACGGAGACAGAGTGAGCGGACGGACGGACGAATGAACATCTGCCAGCCCTGAGCTCTTTTGGGGCCCACGGGGCAGATGGAGCCCAGAGAGCCTGAATAGGAAATTCTGGAGGGAAAGAGAGAACAAAAGAGGAGGAGGGTGGATGGAGTGAATGAAGAGGAGAGGGGGAGGAGGAGAGGAGTTTGGTAGAGGGAGAGAGAGAGAGGGAGGCGTGTGGGGTGGGCTGTGCTGCACTGAGCTGGCTGCTGGGGGTTGAGGCTGTAGTGTGCTGACCAACAGGTCCAAACAAAGAGCCGGGACAGAGAGGAGACGCTGAGCCGTGGGGGGAAAGAGAGAGAGTTAAGTGGGGAAGACCAGGGCCGGTTCTAGTCAATTTGGTGCCCCAGGCAATCACCCCTCTTTGCTTTTTGGTGGAATTAAAAATTGCCATGTGTAAATACAGAGTCATACATCTGATCGAGCACAGCTGATCTAATGCCTAGACATGTACTGAGTGTCCATTAATAGAGTTCTTCAGCGGAAGCGGAAGAATGTAGTAGAGTGTAGTCTTTCATGTTAGCATTTAAGGACGTCCTGGTTCCTATCGGCTTCCGGCCTCCATTGGGAATGAATAGGGGTAAATTTCAAATAAGCTCCGAGTGCAAGCACGCGCTTAGCGAACCCCCGCAAACTGTCGAGGGTGTTAAAAATAGGCTGTAGGTATGACATGGTTGATCATTTTGTGTCAAACTTCGACATAAATACGATGTTGCGTCCATATGCTAAACCCGGAAGCTTTTGGCGACTACAGAAACGGCGCCAGTATCTAACGGCATGTACGTGCGGAAGGTTGTACCCATGGCAACCAAAGGAAAGTATGTAGTTCGGAAGTTTTAATGATCAGAAAGGGGTTAGCAATATTGAATTATAATCGTCATGATTTAACATGTGAATACACCAACATGATGATACGATCCGTTCCACTAATGAGAAAGGGATGCGGGGACACGCTAATGTTCGTTGTCGCCGTGCAACTTATATTTTTGCCAAACCTGAATCTCTATGGCGTTTTGCAATGTAAAAAATCGCCAGGGAACCGGTAGTCCAAACGCCGCATACAAGTTGACGTCAACGCTGAAGAGCTCTATAATGATTGTCAATATAAAGCTTATTGCTTTATTTTACTTAATAAGGCCCCCAAGACATTTGGAGCCCTAGGGCCTGCCTAGTCTGCCTAGTGCCGACCCTGGGGAAGAGAGAGAGAGAGAGAGAGAGAGAGAGAGAGAGAGAGAGAGAGAGAGAGAGAGAGAGAGAGAGAGAGAGAGAGGGATGGAGAGAGCGGGGGAAGGAGAAAAGTAACGACAGAGGAGGAGGAGTGGAGGAGGAGGAGGTGGCAGCGGTGAGGGAGGAAGTAGCACTTAAGACCAAATCAAAGGAGAGGAGAACAGCTGCCACGTACGGCCTCAGAGAAGAAGTAGAGTGAGAGAATGAAAGAAAGAAAGAATAAAGTGGATGTGTATGTGTGCTGTGTATGCAAATGAGGTGTCTGCGTGCGTGTATT